>NC_081360.1:67217960-67520991 GCF_030684315.1 Stegostoma tigrinum | reverse complement strand
GTTGCACAACAAGATAAAACATAAAACAAAATCTTCTGGGTCCACCCAAAGGTTTTAGAAAATCAAGATGGGGAATTTAAATGGGTAGGAGACGAAAAAAGAAAGCAGGTTCCTGATAGTTGGTTGAAGTTTGCTAAACATCAGTTTAACTAAACAATTGCTAAACATTTTACATTTTACCCTTCTGCCTTGAACAGAATTGAAAAGGGTCCCTACAGCGTAGAAACAGGCCATTCAGCCCAATGCGTCCATGCTGACCGTCCAAAGACCATCCTCGTCGGACCCATCCTCCCATCCTATCCCTGTAATCCTCCATTTCCCATGGCTAATCCACCTATGTCCCTGAACACTATTGGCCATTCAGCATGACCAATCCACCTAACTTGCATGTCTTTGCACTATGGGAGGTAACCAGAACACCCAGCAGAAACCCATGCAGGCACAGGAGAACATGCAAACTTCACATAGACAGTCACCCAAGGATGGAATTCAAGAATAACCCTTTAACTAAAGTGTGTTTTTTAAGAAAGCTGGTCTCCACAGAGAAGCATGCATATGTGTATGTGTGTCTGTGTGTGTGTGTATTTGGAAATATTGATAGAGATAAGTGCTTCTCTGTTACTGGCTATGTATGTTAACCAATTATTGCATCATAATTGGATAAGTATTTTTGGTGTGATGATAAACCAATAATTATTTTAAAGCAGCTGGAGTGCCCCATTTGTATTAGTACCTAAACCTGATTGTTCTATCTGACTCTGTACTAACTACAGAAAAGTCAATGCAATAATAAAAGCAGCGTCCCGCTCAATTCCTCGCTTGAAAGGCTGCACTGATAATGTTGGCAATGCCAGATTTTGAACAAAAGTAGACTGGTTGAAGGTCTAAAAGGAAAAGGTGCTGGAGAAACTCAGTACTTCTGGCAGCATTTACAGAGAGACAAACAGAGTTAACATTCTGAATCCAATGAGTCTTCAATTCTGACTCTCCATCACTTTCTCTTTTTATTTCAGATCTCTAGCATCCACAACATTTTGTTTTTATTTTTTAAAGTGATAGTTTCTTTAAACCCAAGCTTAAAGAGATATTGGACTTTATCACACCAGATGGCCTTTTGCATTTGTAAATCTAAACACCCACCAGGGTCTCTCTCGATCCCGCAATCGGTCAATGAACACTTACAGTCTGTCTGGCTCCTTGAAACTTTGCTTTTAATTTTCTTCAATCGGCCGGGTACAGATCATCCAGAATCACAGAAGTTGAACACTTCCGTACTTCTTGGAGGAGCTGCACATCATAGGTTAATACAACAACATTTTATACTTTTCTTAAAACAGAATACATGGCGTGATCGCATAGTGTTTTCAATGAACTTCCAATCAATACATGATGTTGCCTCATCGACAGTTACCTAATCCAATAGTATTAACTGGTAAACAACTTTGTCACAGTGCATAGCTTACTGAATTGTCCCACCATATAGCGCCATAACATTTGCGAACTGAAGGTCAGCTGGAATGGTTAGTACTGCATTATCTTACCATTACAACATTATTTATGCTGCAGCCCTGGCAGAATGCGAAGTTCCCAGGCTAAAAGAGCACATCTAGCAGAATTCACAGTTCCCAGGCTAGAAGCCATTTTGTTGCCAACTTGCACGGCAGCCATCTTGTGCCTGCACCCAAATTACAGACTCACACATTCAGACTGAAAAATGCTGCAACAACTTGCCAAATTCAGATAAGCCAAATGTTTACCAGTGTTTCTAATTGTGTAGTTGATCTTGATGATGTACTGGTATACAGTGACACTTGAAAAGACTACTGAAAGAATGGAAACTATGTTTCAGAAATAAAGTCAGATAAATCTTGGCAAAAATGAATTTGCAAAGGCATGAGTATCCTGCCTAGAACATTTATCAGGGCAAGAACTAATGCTGCCAAGAACAGCAGAAGTCCAAGAATGAATGGAGTTCCCAGCCCTAATAGTAAACCAAGACTTATGCTCTACAGTGGAAAAAGAAGCTTTGGATTGCTACCAGCCTTTAAACATTTTTAAGTACATGTCCATCACGGCTACTAACGGACATTGGTTTCGACTCTTCAAATGCCCCTAGACATTGTGGAAAAATTTAAAAACTAAAAGACCAGATGAGGGGGTCATATTTCAGGAAGAAACAATGTAATGCCAATTCTTTGTCAAAAGGGTAAACTTGTTTAGTTTGTTGAAGTTTTAAGAAGGTATCAGAGATAATTATGTAGGCTTGTGGAGGTGCTATGAAGCTGATTTAATACTGCAAGGGAAATAATAACAGGAGAAAGTCTAACCTAACTCTGAGTGGAAATGTGACGTGCTTTCAGGCCTATCTCCTTACTTAGTACCGAAAAGCAATGAAAAACACCCAGCATTTCTTTCCACGGAAGACACTGCTGTTACAAAGACACTTTCTATTTAATAGTTTTGAGGACACAGTTTCCTGGATTGTAGAAAAAGTACCCACCTAAGGCTCATGCTTTACCACTTTCTCTATTGCCTCCAACATCATTCCTCACTCACTCTCACCTATCTATGAATTGCGTGCCCCTGCTGACCCCACATGGCCTCTCTGCTGCCCAGTCAATCCATCAAAATCTTCACCACCTTTCTTTCAGCTGCACCAACACTAATAGCTCAGCCACTCAGTTTCATCTCACTTAGATTCTTTCCTTCTCTAATTTCAGTAGAAATTTACCCAAAAGACTGGGACAGGTGATGGGTCCCTGACAGCCAGTTTATCTCTCCTTATGAGAGGACTGAGGCCCTCGAAGGCAAAGACCAGGGACACTTCTGTGGCGATACCAAAATATCCATGCCCCAGCAACTAAGTAAGAAGCATTGTTCATTGTTTTGCAGCTCTTCCAGTCCTGTCACTGTGCTTTTAATCTTAGCACTCCACAACTTCCACTCTGTGGTTGTGACGTTCTCTGCTTTCTGTCTTACAGGTACCAGCAGCATGTCCACTGTGGCTGTGGTGAAGAGGTCCACCCTGTAAGGCACCCCATTTCTGAGGAAAAAAACACAGATCCTTCAGAGGAAGCACTGACAAGGCTGAATCCTGTTCATCCCACCAGATCAGATATTGACACCTTGCTGTATAATTTATCTAAGACTCCGTTGTGCGAGCATCAGGCTGCCTCCATAGGCAGATTAGTAGCTGTCAGAGAGGGCCAGGTCTGGTACTGTCATGGTCTGCTGGATGTGCAAATTGATCTGCTATTCATTGGCCTAGACATTGCCCTCAGCAACAATAGCAAGGTAACAAGGAGAAGAGGGACCTTGAGCTCAGTCAGACCTCTTCCTCACAAGAAGACAGTACAGTGTTGGTAGAGACCCAGCAGGAACAACAGAGAGAGCCCAGAAGTCTGCTTTCAGGACAGAAGAGGCTAAGCCTCCCAACTGTATTCTCCTGTCACCCTTAGCCATGTGGGATGTACTCAGCATAACTAGGTCTTCTAGACACGCTCACTCTACCAAACCCCCAGGGTCAGCAGGTTCCACTGTCAGGTAGGCACGTCCACCTCAGCTGTGGAACCTGGATCTGCATTGAAATTTAGTGGTAGGGAAAGAAAGACAACAACATTATCAGGACACCTAAGTGGCATAGATAACACATGGTTGTAAATAGGTTCTCACTTTTGTCAAAAAGATTCTGTTCTCACCATCATCTTAGTGCATAAGACCCTGTCTCATCACAAAGACAATGTTGATGATAATAAGCCAATCCAACCTTATCCCTACATAATGTCCCGCGATCAAAGTGTGAAAAGATTGGCTGATTGTCACTTACACCAAAGAACAGTGAAAAGCTTTGTTTGAGAGGTACAGGCAGATCACAGCAAGCAAAGGATGCATAGATCAAAAACACTTAGATGCATACAGATTACATTGTAGATAACATTATTTGAGGCTAGAGTCCATTCCATCGTCTGGTAATGGCCAGAAAGAAGCTGTTCCTGAACCTGCTTATGTGTGTGTGCTCAGGCTTCTGTATCTTCTGCCCGATGGAAGACATTATAGGAGTCATTACCAGGGGCCGATGGGTCTTTGATGATGTTGGCCACCCTTCCGCAGCAATGAGCTATGTAAATAGAATCCGTGGATGAAGGTTGGCTTCCATGATGGTCTGGGCTGTGCATACCACCTGCTGTAGTTTCTTACAGTCCTGGGCAGAATAGTTACCATACTAGGCCGTTACGCACCCAGGCAATATGCTTTCAATGGCCCATCTGTAGAAGTTGGTGAGGGACCTCGTGGACATGCCAAATTTCCCAAGCTGCCTGAGGAAGAAAGGGTGTTAATAACACAGTGTGGAGCTGGAGGAATACAGCAGGCCAGGCAGCATCAGAGGAGCAGGAAAGCTGACGTTTCGAGTCAGGACCCTTCTGACTCCAGCATTGGCAGTTCTTACTATCTCTGAAGAAGAAGCATTGTTGTGTATTCAGGTGACTGTAACTTTGTCAACTTTGATCCACCTTTTGAGCTATGTAGACATTGCTACTGCTCCAGGTAGTAAAGGGTTTAGCCATGAAATGATCAGGAGTGCTTGGGGAAAGGAGTTGGACTGCATGCAAAGGTTAATAACCAAGAGCCATGAGGTCTGTAGCGCTAATCAGTGAGTTCCACCTTCACTGTACAGGTGTGTATGTAATGTTTGGCCTGTGTTACCCTTTGACGGGTCTCACATTGATCAACCCTTCAGCTTCCTCCCTCACAGAATGAAACACCTACCCCATCCACACCAAGGGTGGTCACAGCTATTTTCATTTCCACTGCACATTTGTTGTTTGCAGAATGATGGAAGGTGACAGCAGTCACTCCTTGGACAGTGAATCCCAGGCTGTGCCTCTCTTTGCAGGTGAATCCCCAAATGTAAACATACCCTTCCTGGTAAGTTTCGTGGGAGTGCAGACACATACCGTAAGTGACTCTGAGATGTGTCACAATGGCTCAGAGAGACTGAAATGGTGTTGTATGCCAGTGCCTATTGACATGGGGTATATGTGGACACTGTCCATGGAGTGTGCCATGAGACATTGGTGCTGGGTATCCATGATGGAGTTCTAGAGGAGCTGAAGTCGCTCGGTACCCTCTCATTGCGGGAATTCTCCATGTCCATTTTCTAGCCCGTGAGTGGAGAATAAGAGAGTGGGGAATGATTGGATTGTTATGAAGGTGATAATAACCAATAGCTCTCTGAATAGGCCACTTACAGCTCACTAGTGAGTACCTCATCTCAACATCTGGTCCTCAATTGTAAAATGCAACTGACATCATTGATGCTTCTTATGTCAAGAAAGGCCTCACTTGACTTCTTACCTGATTCTCTCAAACTTTTCACCATAGTATACAATGTTCAGAGCTGGAGGAGATTTCACCCCAGTATTGTTGCTTTGATAAAGTTTAAAGGAAGATCTCTTCAAATGGACCTAAGTATCTTCAACAAGCTTAATAGATTAATTCACCAGGATAATTATCGATCAGTGGAAGGGCCGCTTGCATAAAGGCAAGATCACTGCTGGTTCTTCACAAGGCCCTTCAAAGGCAAGATGAATTTTCAAAGAAATATTATGTGATTGGGAGCTTAAACAATGATTTTAATTCTGTCTAGAGATAGGAGGTGCAAAAGCAAAAAAGACAAACCACTAAACAAACAATAATTTGAAAAGAAAAGCTATTAAATATAACCAAATTGCCAAAATAAATTGATCTCCATCGTCCTTAAATCCAGAAAATGTGTTTGAAGATGTATCTGTCTTAAAAAGGCTCTATGCAGTGATAAGGCATAACTGAGGCAAAATAGAATGAAATACTGATTAGGTTTTTTTGAGAGAGGAATGACACTTTCAGATGTTGGCAATAAGAAGAATGATGTGATGTAGAATAGGTGTAGGCCGACTCTTGTAATTATAAAGTCATTGCCATAAATCAATTATGAAACTAGAATATAGTAGAATATCTATATTATAACATAGCAAACTTTACCTCTACATGTTGTACTAACCCTGGTTCGGCCACATCTGGAGTATTGTGTCCAGTTTGGGTCACCTCATTTTGGGAAAGATTTGGAAGCATTGGAAAAGATGCAGAGGAGATTTACCAGGATGTCGCCTGGAATGGAGGGAAGGTCTTGTGAGGAAAGGTTGAGAGAGCTAGGGCTTTTCTCTTTAGAATGACAAAGGATGAGAGGTGACATGATAGAGGTATACAAAATGATCAGAGGTAGAGATAGAGTAGACAGCCAGAGACCTTTTCCTAGGGTGGAGGTAGCTATTACAAGAGGGCATGGTTTTAAAGTGAGTGGAGGTAGATATAGGGGGGACGTCAGAGGTAGGTTTTTTATTCAGAGAGTAGTATAGGCGTGGAATGCATTGCTGGAGAGGATAGTGGAGTTGACCTCATTAGGGGCATTTAAGCAGCTATCAGATAGGCATGTGGATGATAGTATAAGGTAGGGGTAGAGGTCAGATAGAACTCAGATTTAGAGTAAAGGTTTGGCTCATCATTGTGGGCTGAGGGGCCTGCACTTTGCTGTACTGTTCTATGTTCTATGTTCAAATATTAACAAAGTATCATAAAAAGACAAATTTATATCCTGGCTATACAGCGGTCATTTGATTTATAGTGAGCAAAGGGATTAATGCCTTTGATTCACATTTAATCGTAAAGTTTAATTTTCTTTTTATAAATTCAATCAAAGAAATGTACTGCTCCGTGCATAAGTTACATAGTTAAAACTATTTTCCAGAAAATGCCTCATAAAGTAATATGTGTAAACTGCACTCAGAATTCTGCTTTCAAATCTACTAGTATTTATTCACACAACAAAATATTTCAGAAATATTCAGTACTCGTAAAATGTTTAATGGTGGCAGGGATGAGCAATTGCTGCTTCACAGTGCCAGGAAACCAGGTTTAATTCTCAGGTGACTGTCTGTGTGGAGTTTGCATATTCTCCCCGTGTCTGCATGGGTTTCCCCCGGGTGCTCCAGTTTCCTCCCATGGTCCAAAGATGTGCCAGTTAGGTGGACTGGCCATGCTAAATTGTCCATAGTGTCCAGGGATGTGGAGGTTAGCCATGGTAAATGGAGGATTACAGGGATGGGATAGGGTGGGTGGGCCTTTGAAAGGTCTGTGCGGACTTGATGGGCCAAATGGCCTGCTTCCACACTGTAGTAATTCTATGATTTTACATCAAAGTACTTTAGGCAGTGTTATCATGAGACTCAGAAGGTGTAACTCACAAAATGTCCTGGGCGAGAAAAAGCTAAATAATCAATTTTTACATTTGTCTCAAGTCCAAGGAGATTCTCTGAGATAAATACTGAAATGCCTACGGAGAATTTCTACAAGGTTTGGTAAAATGTACATGAGCTGACTGTGAATACTTAAAATCTGAAAGACAGAAGAGGTGCAGATGTTTAAGTATTTTATTTGGAAAGTTTAATAAATTGTATTATTTTTGCGAACAACTGTTGTTTTATGGGAAAGTATGTTAAATGGTACTTTTTTTGTAGGGGAATCTGTCACAGATGTGCACTTTTAGTTGCATTGAAAAGGAAATCAACAATCTTCTCAGATCTTTAACATTTTGAAGGACCTTTGTGCCGGAAATGTGTGTTTGCTATGTCCAAAAAGTATTCCAAACATTTAACCACCTTACTGATGTTTCTTATATTATTCATCAATATTATTGGAGGGAAAGGTATCATATGTACTAAGGGAGAAAATGAATGTATGACTTTCTTTCTTACAAAAGATGACAAATCCTAGTAAAATAATCAATTCCAAACCAATAGTGGAGACTGTCATGTCTCAGTAGATTATCACTTCCTGCCAATACCTTACTATTTTAAAACTGAATTTAAAAAAGACTGCAAAAGAAGACTGAATTGAAACCACTCCTCTCTCTCAAAACAGAACAAAAAGAACTTTCCAGAGTAATGTTGTATCTACGCCTTTCCATGAAATTAATCCAAAAATATATTCTCAAATTGAATAGACCATTACAAAATAAAGACAGTAGCTATTTCAAACTCACAAGATGTTAGCTAATAACACAGGATGTGTAATTTACACTTCTGTTTGGAAACGGATCTTGGAATTCTGTAAGTCACATAATGAAGTTAATTTGCTGTCTGCTTTTAAAAGTAGTAAAAAGTTAATTCCAGGCAGAGAAACTTCTATTGAATCCATTGCGAGTTATTCAAGCAGCCAACATAATAAGCAGCATAGAGGAATCATATCAGACTCAAAAAGTTAATTTTGTTTCCCTCTTCACAGATGCTGCTGGATCAGTGAGTTTCTCCAGCACATTCTGTTAATTTCAGATTGCCAGTATTTGCAGTGTTTTGCTTTTTAATAAACAGCAATACCTTGGAAATAGGTGAATTACCAAATACTTTCCAACATGTACAAGTCATACGACAGGAGTGTGATGGAATATTCTCCACTCATCTGGATAAGTGGGACTCCAACATTCAAAAAGCTTGGCATTACCCAGGATAAAGCAGCCTGCTTGATTGGCACCACATCCACAATCATTCATTCCTTCCACCACAAATGCTCAGTAGCAGCAATTCTCCAAGGTTTCTTGGTCACACCTCCTTCCAAACCCATGGCTATTACCACCTAGAAAAGCAGCCAATATATGGGAACACAACCAATTCAAAGTTTTCCTTCAAGCTACTCACCATCCTGACTTTGAAATATATTATTTCTTCATTGTTGCTAGCTCAAAATCCGAGAACTCCCTCCCTAATGGTATTCTGGATGTACTGCAGCAGTTCACGAAGACAGCTTACCACCAACTTCTCTAGGGAAAACAGGAATGCGCAATAAATGTTGGTTCAATCAGTGAAGTCTACATTGCATGAATGTATTAAAAAATATCAGTGCTATGAATTGATTGACATATGATCTCGATTGGAGCAGGCTTGGAGGGCCGAAGGGCCTGCTTCTGTGCTGTAATTTTCTTTGTTCTTTGTTGTTCTTTGATGATCTGTCTGCTTTGCATATGTCAGATGCTTCTGTGTACACATAATACTTGATAAAATAGCATTCACTGTCACGATTAACAAGCCCAGGATGAGGCCACTACAATTGTCAGTTGTTAATTTCATGCGGAACCAGGAACGACCTTGCATCACCTCTGTGTTCCTGCTGCTTGTGATTGACCCCCTTTCCCCGATTGATTGGCCCTTAATTCAGAGCTATTGCTGATTAGGATAGCAGCAGGAAGTTTGTTTTCCGATAAAAACAAGCTAACTAGGGTACTGCGATGGCTCACCAAATTTGATGAAGTTGAACTGAGACTCAATTTTGTACTGGTCTCCAGGTTTCTGTTTGATATGTGTCATTGACTGTGCACAAATACATGACCTCAGCACAATGGTGGCCGTCAAAGTGGGCACAAATTTATTTCTACTTCCAGTGTGCAGACTGTTCTGCAGAGAACAGGTTTCTTGCAGTAAGACTCCAGAAGTAGTTCATGACAAAATTATACACACTCATACAGCTAGATTTACTAACCAGTTCCAGTGTGGAGACGGCTCTATCGGTTATATTTGAAGCAACTATGGGAGATCTCTCTCCCAACATTCAGCATAGAATACACCACACACTGGGAACAGTAATTTTACATAAATTCCCATTGAAAATAACCTGAAGAAGAAAAACACTATTATTCTAAATGAAGTTCAGAGCTAAGTTATGACAATGATACCCCAATCTGGAATATATGACAATTCATTAAGAGAAGCTGCTACAATTGAAGGCGTGGAATTTTTCATATCAAGATCATTATCCTGACAGCTTATATGATTTCTCCATCCTTTCATAGCAATGATATCAGTTTTAAGTAAAAGGGCAAACAAACTCTGCAGTTATGACTCATTGATGTAACTGACTGCCAAAGGCACAGAATGTAAAGCAAGAATATGCAATCTTATGGAGTTTTGTGTTGAAAGAACATTTAATGCCTATTAATTGCCATGTTTCCTTTATTCATTCACGGAATGAGGGCATCACTGGCTAGGGCAGCATTTATTGCCCAGAGGCAGGTAAGGATGGCAGTTTCCTCCCCTAAAGGACATTAGTGAACCAGATGGGTTTTTCCCAACAATCAACAACGGATTCATGGCCATCAATAGACTCTTAATTCCAGGTATTTATTTAATTCAAATTCGAAACCAGGTCCCCAGAACATTATCTGGTTCTCTGGATTAACAGTCCAGCGATAAGACCACTAGGCAATCACCTCCCCTGTTTCATAGATGGCACATCAGTAGGTTGATATAACAGTTTAGAGCATTATATGAAAATTAACATGTTTAAGTAGAATGGTTTACATTTGGTTCAGCACACTGACTCTTATTTTGAGATACTTATGGAATTTACCATGAGGAGCAAAACGAAACACCAACAGGCTGCCTATTAAGTCACTGCTGGATGTTTGCACACTGAGCCTGGTATCCATTGTAGGTTAAAATAATTTTGCTGCTCACCTCCTCCCAAACTTGCGCCATTGATCCCCTCCACCAGCCGTCCTTCCCATCAAATTTCTTCTGAATATACTTTTTCTAGGTTCGTACAGATTCATCCTCTGCTGTATCTGGTTTATCGACAGATACTGCCACCCCCAGGCCTTAACGCACTCCCGGAATGTTGAATATTGTGAATATTAAAAACAATGTGTAAATAAGTTAACTGGCATTATGATGCGAGATTATCCTCTCTGTCCAATCACACGGAGGAGCCAATGCACAGCAGTTCTACTGTCTGTATTTTCAGAGTTGCTTGAGGCCTGGGATGTGCAGAACATCAACTAAACACCATTGCGTTTGATTATAGACATTGCCCTGCGTGTCAACGGCAAGAAATAGAGTTCACTTATTTTGTAGTCTACATATTAGCTTCTAAGTGGCAAACTTCCATGTAAAACTTATTTATATAAATATATTTTGCTATTTGATTAAAGAGAAAAGGTTTTACAACTATATGGTAAATAAATAGGTTATCTGTTCTGCTATTCTGTAACATTGTTGATATGTAGCCTGTGCTCATGCAAATTCTCCAATATGAATAGGCAATCATGTTCATTCTTTTAAAGGAAATTATGCTAAGACTACAGTTTAGATTTTGGATAATATATTAATTAAAAAAAAACACAGAAGTGAACCATACAACCACTTTTATCACTACACCACTGATTAAATATTTTAACAATACATGGGCACTTTCAAAAATGCACAACTGGTCCCTTTTTCCAATGATTTGAAATAGCTTTTATTTTTGATTCTTTTATCTTGCTCGCATATTTGTTTCAATTTCTTTGTTGTGTTTTGTGGATTGTATTTCAGCCAAACATTGTGAATATATAGTGTATATCACATTTACAGCGAATAAATCATTCATGAGTGACTGGCCAGGCATACTCACATCAGATAATACAATATTAAAGAAGTATCTTGGCTTGAATAACTAATCCTTCTGAAAATGTAAAAGGTGAAAATACCAGTTTTTAATGAATATTTATTATGCATATATAAATACTTATTAGCAATAACTTAGATTTATATATCACCTTTAGCATGGTAAAATATTCCAAGTATTTTCACAGGATTTTCACTAAACATAATTTGACACCAAACCATATGTGGAAAAATTAGGAGAAGTCACCAAAGGTTTAGTCAAAAGTGCATGTTTTAAGGAGGCTTGAAGTTGTTGAGCTCTGGCACTTGGCAACCTTCAGTGTGGGAGCAAAAAAAATTGGACATATTCTTGAAGTAGAATTGAAGAAGTACAGATGTTTTGGAGGGCAGTAAGACTGAAGGAGATTAAAGGGGCAGAGAAATAATTGGAAACAAAGTTGAGATTTTAAGACAGAGCATCACATATCAGCAGCCAGCCTAGGTCGCTACAAATAGAGATGAGAGGTGAATGGGACTTGTTGCAATTTGGAATCTGGGCAGCAAATTTCTAGATTAGATAAAATTTACAGCAGGTAAAATCTAAATCTCTGCTAATAGAAAAGCCCATAACGTTTCAGTTAAATATTTTACTTGTATTCACCAAGAGAATCTAATATACAACTCTCTCATAGATTTATCTCATTGATGCACCAACAAAAAGAAATTGTCTATGCTTTTCCTCCATTGTTCATGCACTTTGGCTACCTTGTTTAACCAGGCCATGACAAATTATCAGTAGTTCGCTATGTTATAAACTAAAGATCATGCATTTCCTTAGACCTTCTTTCTGTTATGTTTGGTAGAAGTTAGGTGGAAAATCTGCTTTCATGCACAAGCAGGCTTTCCACTGAAACTCCACCCCAGTTAAGAAGTGTGAGAAGTCCTGAGGAAATTCTTGCTGATTTAACAGAAGCCTGCAATATCTCAATAGACATTGCCTTCCAAGCACTTCACAGTAACCCATGTAAGGCATACCTTTATTATTGGTTCATCACCAATTTGAAAGACAAGGCAGTTGCTGATGCACAAAATACGTGATTATACAAATGATGTAAGAACCAGTTATCTTTGATGGCTAACACTAATGGTGCCAGATCAAGTCCCATTGTAGATGAAGTAGTCTTGGAACCTGCTGTCTTGTCCTGCACCAGAACAGAGAAGGGTATAACAAACCAGCACTGAGTAAAATTTCCGAGGAAAGAGGTCAGAATGGCAAATCAGTAAAATAAAAATGAGCCAAGGACCTACATTCCAGTAAAAAATGAATGAACTTAGGATATATATTTCAGGAAGAGATCATTTGGCCAAACCAGTACATAATGATGTTTATGATCCATTCAAGCAGTGTTTCATTTTTCCTCACATAAATCTTCCATCATAACCATCTATTTCTTCTGCCTCGTTTGCAGCCTTGCCATGCTTCAATTAACCACTTTTTGCTTTAACCACTTGCAATGGTAGCAAGTTCTCATTTTTGAGGCAGGTTGCCTTTGACTTCTCCCTTGGATTCTTTGATGGCAATCTTATAGTGATCGACTATGTTACACTGTTCTCCACAAGTGGAATCATTCTCTCCAAATTCACTCTAATTTTAAAAACCTCTATTGAATCACCCATAGCCTTTTCATTTCAGGCAAAAAAGGACCCAGTCTGCCAATCCTTTTCTGCTATGAATATCCATATATTTCCAGCATCGTCCTTGTGGTCTTCTGTATATAGTCTCCAATTCATCTGTTTCATATTTATAACATGAGTCAGGACTACGCGTAGTTTACTGCGTGGTTGATATGAATACAAAAGTAGTGAGGTCATGCTTCTGTAATACAGGCGCTGGTGAAACTGCATCTAAAACTGCACATTTTGGTCACCTTTTCTTAAGTAAGGATGTAAATCTGTTGGAAGTAATTCAAGTTAAGTGTACCAGATTAACACTTGCAGTGAAAGCATTGACTAAGAGGAAAGGTTAGACAAGCTCAGCTTGTATCCACTGGAGTTTAGAAAAGTAACAGGTAACTTGATTCAAATGCATAAGATCATGACAGGTTAGATGTGGAAATAAACCTTCCTCTTGTGTGAAAATCTAAAACTAGGGATTACTGTTTAAAGTTCAGAGTCACACATTTAAAGCAGGAATTAGGTAATTTTATTTCTCTCAAAGCTTTTGAAACTCTCTTCCTGAAGACATGGTGGAAGCAGAATCGTTGAGCATTTTTAATGTAGATGTTTTGAGGTTACAATCAGATCAGCCATGATCTTATTGAATGACAGAGCAGGCTTAAGGGGCTGAATGCCTACTCCTGTAGCTGTTTTGTACACTTGTATGTCTAACCAAGGTTTAATGCAGGGTTATCCTAAGTACCTTTCTTTCCAACACTATCTCTCTGAAAATAAACGTTACAGGTTCTGAAGGCAAGCCATACTGGACTCAAACATTTGTTTCTGTGTCCTCAGATAGTGCCAGATCTGCTAAGTGTCTCCAGTTCCCTTTGTCTTTCTTTCAGATTTCCAGCATTCACATCATTTTGCTTTTATAAAAGACTGGTGTCAGGCTTGTCGTGTGTGGCCTTGTAAACGAACCTCTGGTAATTCTTTTACTGATTAATAAATTTGCTTTCTAGGGTCCCTTTGTTCCTCTACCTTCATAAACTTGCAATTTTCGTATAATATCTACCTCCTTATCCCTCCCCGCAAAATGTGTTACCTCATATTTATTTATGTTGAACTTCATTTCCAAATTATTTGCATGTTCACCAAATATATTAGTGCCTTCCTATATTTTGTTGTAGACTTCAACGATATTGACTATCCCTCACAAATTAGCAATGTTTACAAATCTAATTTTTTTTCATTCCAAAGCCCAAATTGTTAAATGTAATCTGTAAACAACATTGACCCAAGCACTGAACATGTGAAGCACCACTTGATAATGAAAAGGAATAAGTACAACTGAAATAGTAGGAACTACAATCTGTGTCCTCCCCACCCCTCACCCCTGTACATACAGTTTTGTACCTCTGCATCAATAGTATAAAGCAATTTGTGACTGTACCAAGTAGGTTTCACAGTTTAGGAAGTCTTAGAGAGGAGGCTGCAGCACACAGTTAAAGTACTGCCAATACAAAAGAAAATAATGCATACCTTGGAAATTTGAAATGAAAGTAGAAACTTCAGGAAGTGCTCACAAATGCCAGCAGAAGCTATGGAAAGAGAAGCAGCATAAAAATGTTTTAGGTCTCTGAGTACTGTTTTCATTGATCTGAAATAATGTGTATAATTTTAATGGCACATGGATGGATGACTGAGAGGCAATGGTTAGAGTTTGTGGAGCTGGTGAAGAACTGGGAAACCATCTTACGGTGATTCATTGACATATTCCCATTTGTAGGGCATTTTGTAGTGACAGACTTAACACTTCAAGAAAGCTAGCAACTGACTGTGTGCCTCCATTACATTTAACAATGAACATTTCACTCTTTACTCACACCATTCCACCACTCAATCCCTAAATCCACGCAAATTTGTTTGGGTGAGACATTAATCTCCAACAGTGTTCTTAACTCTCTTGGAGGATTTATAGAATATATATGGTGCCTTACTGATGTCTTGGGCAGTGAATACTGAAGTGGAGGGGAATATCACCTTCTCTGAACAGTTATTTATTGGGCTGCATGACATTAAAGACTAATCGGGCAAGAGTTATATAAAGAGTAACTATTCAACACTTGAACTGTCAGAACTTCTTGCAGAAGAAGACAATAAACTGGAACTCTAACTTTTATGTCCACCTGTGGCATAATCTGAGGCAGGGATAATTCGGATAGATGAAAAGAAGTAAGAAATATAGTTTGGTGGTAAAGGACTCAGAATTCCCTATTATTTCCTAGAATAAAATTTGACTTCCTCTAGGCAGGAAAATCAATTTTAGACGTGCTTCAGCTTGAAGCTGCTCATCTGCAAACATGAATATTTCTGAACACCATCAGAAATTAGAAGAATACCATCATGGATAAGGATCTGGTCTGGTGGCTAGATGGCTAATTGGGCAGTAGCAGGATCTACAGAATATGTCACCTGCCTAACAGACTTAGTAACAGCGAAATATGCCATTTGGCTGGATATTGAGGGCTAATGTTCTTCATTCATAAAAATTCATCATCATTGTACAGTTGGTCATTAATAAGATTAGCTTTTCCGTCATAGCCTCCTGTAAGCTTAAACAAAGACTTTTGTTCTATCTGTCATGAGGCCATCTTCAAATTTATGATTATCACTCATAATTTGTGACAGAAGACTTTCCTTAGCTACTAGTTCAAAGCAATCTTGGAGGAATAATTCAATAAACAATTAACCCTTTCCTTCATCAAGAAATCTCTTTGTTGAACTAATTGTGTAACTTTTGTAACTTTCTCTTTTTTTAATCTCTGAGGCCTGATAGCATTGTATGATACTTACTGGTGGTTTAATGTGGTTAACCTACTCTAATTCTTGCTTGATTTTGATCTGGTTGAACTACTTTTCATGCTCAACTTTAAGCTTCTCCAAGGTACTCCTCATCCATAGAAGCTTTGCGGTTTTTCTGTTATTTTTTGACTGGGAAAGTGCTTTTCATGGTTTGCTCATGAGACTCCACTAAACAACTTCAGATGACATTTATGCAAATTAATAATTTATGAGCATTGAATAGTTGTATGCTCCAACTTGAATTTTACCATATCCTGTTCCCTGAATAGTTTTTAATAGTTTCTTACAGTTACTGAACTATCATTGATGATTGTTTTTAAGGGTTTTCTGGGACTCAGCAATCGAAACCTGCAACCAACCCCTGCCCAACTGTCTTCCAGGACCTGGTTGCAGCATTTGTAGCTGTAGAATTGAAGATGGCAGTGGCAGCAGGAGGAGATCAGAAGTGGTAGCATCAGTAGTGATAAGCATTCAGTTCCTCCTGAGATTCCTGGCTGTGGTTTGTCCTGCATGAAGATAAAATTTAAATAAGACTTTAATTTCTGGATATTTCTTTACTTCTTTTGGCTTTGTTTCCTTTACTTCTGCTTTTTTTTTTATTCCAGCTTTGTAATCAAATATGTAACCAAGGTGACACTGGAAAATGGCAACTCTGTACACTTTTTACTGCACTCCTGTGTTCCTATACATGAGTCCACATGACTATAAAATCTAATGCTACTTCTAATTATTTTTTATATGTGTTAAGAATATTTTGATACTCTCTGTGCATGGTTGTAAAAATATGTTGCTTACTGTAGACTTGTGCTAATGTAGGTGGTCATCCATCCTGCCTGCAGATACCAGAGGTTTCAGATTGTGTTCATGCATAATTGAAGATTCCTTTCTAAATCTAGGTCTGAAACATTTGTTATGCACCTGACCATACCCCTTCAAAGTGTACTCAGAAGGTAGCATAGACCTGACTTCTTCTCATTCCAAAGTTAAATGCAAGGTCCTGTGTTCCAGACACAATTTAATTGGTCAAATTACTTGACATTAAGCAAAACACAATTTTTTCAAATATAATAGTTAAAATAGAACAAACGAAACAGGAACTTGGAATAACAACTCTTTTGGAAAACATAACAGAATAATAGATTATTTTATTATCAAACAGTAACTGTTACAATATAGTAACATCCCATAAAAACACCCAGAACAAAGGGCAAATTCAGAAACAGATTATCTCACATGCAACTCCTGCATCAGGCAAAGAACCCTCAGCTTTTGGCTGTAATTCAGACAGGAATAAAAATAAATGGCTTCTACCTCTTCAAGACCCCAACAGCAACTACTGAAAGCTAAACTAAAGATCCTGGTATCTTCTGAGGAAGAATCACCAAACCTAAAACATTAATACTAATTTTTCTTCATAGATGCTCCCAGATCTGCTGAGCTTTTCCAGCAACTTCTGTTTTTGTTAAAGATCCTGATTCTGTGGCTGTTGGACCACACCTATTCAGGCTGCTTCTATTGTTCCAACTTAGAAAAATATACCCAAGTCTTCATAAGTTGTTTATAGACTGTCCAGAACCCGTTCTCAATCTCTCTCTGAAAGAAAACAATACAAAACACATCTCTTAAAGCCACAGCATCATCACATATCTCAGATGTTGTGGTCATTTTGCTGGCTGTGGAATTTGTTTGAAGCCTTGTTTGCGTTAATTTGTTATTGAACTAGTAAAAGGTCTTCTTCACTTGCTACCCCTTTAAGTGTCAATGAATCTAACATTTATGCCAGTTCATTCCACTTACCCTGTAATGCCAGCAGGGCATTTACCTTCAACTGCATTGTCTACAAAATTAAATAAAGGACCTGTTCATGTCTAGCAGATGTAGAGATGTGGTTGAAACTTCAGCATACCAACTTAACATCCAAAAGAATAGCTATGTTTATCCTATATCTAATTTAAGTTAGTTTTCTTGCAATTTCACAATAAAATTTAGTGTTATTCTGCAAGAACCAAGGACAGAGGGACAGCAAGCAAAGGGAGAGAGGTAGCCTGCCCTATTTGACACAGAATGCAAGTAGGAGCTCGCACTTGCATTGAAGAGACCAAGTTCATAAGGATATACACAAGAGTTAAAGATACAAGTAACTTTGTTTAGAGCAAGAAATTTCACACTCTCCACATGCAAGTCAGTTGGAGATTTGAAGTGATCCAGATTGGAAAAGGAAAAGGTTGCAAGCCATACAAAGCTGATCACAGCTCTGGACAAGTTCCTGAAGAATAAAGCATTTCTAAGGATGGATATTTTCGGTTATTTTATAAAGTTCAATGGGGGCCTTTTCTGAAGTTTAGAATATAAGTTGCCTACAGAACACTTGTTAGATGTTGCTGTTTTCTGGGTGGCACAGTGCCTAGAACTGCTACCTTATAGCACCAGGGACCCAGGTTCAATTCCACGCTTGGGTGACTGTCTGTGTGGAATTTGCAGATTCTGTGGTTTTCCTCCCACAGTCCAATGATCTGCAGGTTAGGTGGATTGTCCAGAGGAAATGCTGGATTATAGATTAGGGGAGTGGGTCTGAATGGAATAAGCTTTGGAGGAGATGGTATGGATTTAAAGGGCTGAATGGCCTGCATCCACACTGTAAAGATTGTATGATTCTAGGTTGTTTATCATAGCATAAGCCTTAAAATTTGAAATCTTGTATGATGCTTACAGTCAGTGAATGGAAGTTCAAATTTATTTTTGATAATTATCAGTGTCTGAAAATCCTTAGAGCTCAGTCTAGTGAAGAGCAGGCTCGGACAAGATGGACTGAAGCACCACAATCTGTGTCTTTGGTTATCTTTTTAAAAGTACCCTATTAACTTCCTTGTGGTTTGTCACTGTCAGTCACCATATGGTAAAGACAGGCATTCAAAACGTGATGGAAAAATGTTCCAACGGCACTTATCACATTACTATGGGCTATCACGTCAACCCTAGCAGGCAATCTACACCAATGTATAGAACATTACATGATAATAAAATGTGAGGCTGGATGAACACAGCAGGCCAAGCAGCATCCCAGGAGCACAAAAGCTGACGTTTCGGGCCTAGACCCTTCATCTGAGAGGGTCTGAAGAAGGTCTAGGCCCGAAACGTCAGCTTTTGTGCTCCTGGAATGCTGCTTGGCCTGCTGTGTTCATCCAGCCTCACATTTTATTATTTTGGATTCTCCAGCATCTGCAGTTCCCATTATCACTATAGAACATTACAAACTGTTTGCAACAATTTTACTTTATGCGCAAAGGAAAAATAACATGAAAACGATACCAAGAGTTGTGTGTGATTTATATTAAAAAAACAGCATTAATATAGATAGTTCCAGAATAACTGAAGCAGCAGGAGACTTCTCAATAAATCATTTGAGCTGCAAAGAAACCACAAAATTTAAAAGGCACCAGCTGGCAGAAAACTCAGTGACTTTCATGTCTGGTTAATCAACATTCCCAGATGGATTGTGGCATCATCAAATTTTCCTTGCAAGGGGAGAATTGAATTCAAATGAAGAAAAATGTGATTTCAAATACTCCTGTTGCAAATTATTTTATCTGTCTTGGTGAAAATGCAAATAATTTTCAATATTTTTTCCTGAAGACTTTAGTGACCTAAAAATGTAATTGCAAAATTTTCTGTTCTCAGTGGTGTGACTATTGGGTGTGCAGAATGGAAATTAAAATATGTCCATTCTGCATTATGTTTAGGACCACTAAAACTATGGGTCAGAAAAGCGTATTAAAAAATACCCAAATTTCCAATGAATCATTAAAATACCAGAGAGGGTTTTTTAAGTGTGTAGCAATTCAAACTAATGGTGTCCACAATCATTTCTACCTTTTACTTTAAATCATTTAATTCAATTATTTTAATTGATTTTGACCTTGCAAGCTGCCAGTGATAATTGCAAGGCATTCAGATGGCTTGTTGAATGGATAGGTGGAAATTTGGACATTGTCCACTATTCCAATGAGATCACTTTGCCACAATGAGAATCCTTTTTGTATTGCTGGAAATGAATGCGTCCTCATATATACAACTTATTACCTTTCGTTGGGTTCAGCAATTGCTGAACTAACAATGGGAGGAAAGATGTAAATAGTGGCGTGATCACTTAATGGTAGTTGGCAAAGATTAATACACTCCTACCATTACATTTGAGAGTTCTGGCTGCCCAATTTTAGGCCCACTCCAAAATAATGGAATACTAGAGAGGTCATTCAACCCATCAAACCTGCAACAGCCCTCTGCAGAAATTCCCCATACAAACACAGCCCTTACCCTATCATTCCCAAACCTAATTTTTTGTTTTTATTGCAAAAATATACCCTATTCATAGAATGAAATCTTTATGTACATAGACAGTTAATGTAGCCATTCTGATCGATACTGTCTTTACCTACAGAGAATAAAGCAAACATTGGCATTCGCTTTTGTATTAATATAATAGTAACTGCAGATGCTGGAGAATCTGAGACAACAAAGTGTAGAGCTGGATGAACACAGCAGGCCAAGCAGCATCATAGGAGCAGGAAAGCTGACGTTTCGGGCCTAGACCCTTCATCAGAAACGGGGGAGGAGAAGGGGATTCTGAAATAAATAGGTAGAGAGGGGGAAGCGGATAGAAGATGGATAGAGGAGAAGATAGTTGGAGAGGAGACTGACAAGTCAAAGAGGTGGGGGTGGATTACAAGAGAGTTGCAGTGGGAGAGAGATTCCTTGAGGTTCGTGCGGAAGGAGAAGGCTAACTTCTTCAGGGTAGCATCCTTAGAAGAGGCTTCTCAGAGAGGTTAAAATTGCATCAGGGTAATAGGAACTGCAGATGCTGGACAATCTGAGATAACAAGGTATAGATAACAAAGTGTGAAGCTGGATGAACATAGCAGGCCAAGCAGCATCTCAGGAGCACAAAAGCTGACGCTTTGGGCCTAGACTCTTCACAAGGTATAGAGCTGGATGAACACAGCAGGTCAAGTAGCATGATAGGAGCAGGAAGGTTAACGTTTCGGGCCTAGACCTTTCATCAGAAATGGGGGATCCACCTCCCCCTCTCTCCCTATTTATTTCAGAAACCCCTTCCTCTCCCCCATTTCTGATGAAGGGTCTAGTCGTGAAACGTCAGCTTTCCTGCTCCTATGATGCTGCTTGGCCTGCTGTGTTCATCTTGCTCTACACCTTCTTATCTCAGATTCTCCAGCATCTGCAGTTCCTATTGTCTCTGACACAAGTTTAACCCCACTGCGAAGCCTCTCCTATGAAGAAGTTAGCCTCCTCCCTCCGGACAAACCTCAGGGGATTTCTCTCCCACTGCAACTCTCTTGTAATCCATCCCCGCCTCTTTGACTTGTCTGTCTCCTCTCCATCTTTCTTCGCCTCTATCCATCTTCTATCCTCCTCCCCCTTTCTCCCTATTTGTTTCAGAACCACCTTCCCCTCCCCTATTTCTGATGAAGGGTCTAGGCCTGAAACGTCAGCTTTCCTGCTCCTATGATGCTGCTTGGCCTGCTGTGTTCATCCAGCTCTACATCTTGTTATCTCGGCATTCACCTTTCTTTACATTTACAATTAACCTCTTTGTATTTAGCGGAGCCATCAGCAGGGTCCAGTTACTGAATGGGCCCCTGCTTTGCTTTGGCAGTAGGACCTTACACAGTCGTCTTTCCCCACTGCACCTTGGCAGCAGCCGCCCCAAGCTTCATTGCATCCCTCAGCAGGTAGTCCTGGATCTTGAAATGTGCCAGTCTGCAACACTCAGTTAGGGCCAATCCTGCATTTACTATGGCTAATACACCTACCATGCACATCCCTGAACACTCTAAAAAAATTTAGCATGGCCAATCAACCTAATGCGCACATCTTTATCATGGGAGGAAACCGGAGCACCCAGTGAAAACCCAGGCAGACACAGGGAGAATATACTAACTCCACACAGTCACCCAAGACTGAAATGGAGGCAGTGGAGGCCGGGACGTTGGATGCCTTCAAGGCAAAGATCAACAAATTCTTGATCTCAAAAGGAATCAAGCGCTATGGGCAGAGTGCAGGGAAGTGGTGTTGAAATGCCCATCAACCATGATTTAAATGGCAGAGTGGACTCGATGGGCCGAATGGCCTTACTTCCACTCCTATTTCTTATGGCCTTATGGTCTTATGGAAATTGAATCCAGGGCCCTGGTGCTGTGAGGCAGCAATGCTAACAACTGAGTCACTGTGCCACCCCAGTGCAGCAAAAATCAGGGCAGACAGAAAGCCAGATCGAAGTCACTCGTCCGTCCTCTGTGGGATTTGGGAATTTTGATCCCATCCTGCTTTTAATTCAACATAAGTAACAGGGTACTGAGTTTAACATTGCCCACATCATATATGAAATCATGAAGTCTCAAGTTTTCTACTAATTATTTACTTTGTAAATTAGCTGACGTGAGCCAACGAGCAACCAAGAAACATATAGAAAGTATTCACAATTTTTTTTATAATTGCCTCCGCTCAGTGCATTTTTCATGTGTCACCAAATTAAAATCCCCCAAAAGAGGTGGCCCTGTGAACAATTAAAGTTGACTAATTCATCCAGGACTGTACAAAATGAAATAAAGCAAAATTTTGCCTAAAATTGTTCACTACACCACGGACTACCATTCTTTAACAATTATTCATGGTGCAGGCAGCATCGGCCTGGCCAGCAAACATTTTTCATCTATGAATTGCCATGAAGCAATTTTATATCACAGAGAACATTCGGAGGGCACTTCAAAGGGCACTTAAAAGTCAAACACACTGGGCAAGACTAGTCATGTACTGGTGTGACCAGTGGCTAAATTTTCCTGGAATGGTAGAAATGCATTCACTGGTGCAAAAAGAAAGGAGTGATGCCACTTCGGCTGGCAGCTGAACCTACAGGCCCAGTTACCTGATGGTCGAAAATGACCTGTCACTGGAAATTCATTCCATACAGCTGCCAGGTCAGGCAGATGGCCAGCAAGTAAGTAACTTCAGCAACACAACTACTAGTGATGGGCATTACTGAGGCTGCAGGTTGCCTCTGTGGCCTGACATCCTCTTTGGGAGATAGTAGGATTGGAGAACGCCAGGCCCAGTATTGTAAGAGTGGATATTTGTGCGAGGGTGGTTGGGAGGGGAAATCCCTCCATGTTCCATGGAACATCTAAAAAGGAGGGTGCTCTAAAAGCCCTCTGGGAGACCAATGGGTTTCACTGGCAAGTTTTCCCATATAACCGCCAACTCACCTCCCCTCACCAACTCCAGCTGAATCCCAGGAAGGTCAAAGATTTCCCAATCAAGTGGCTCAATTGAGCTCCTAACATGTAATAATTTACCACCACTGGCAACATAGCTCACGGTGTGCCTGACCCCCTGCCTTGCACTGATATCTTCTTCACCATTTTGCCAGCAATCCTATCTTCCAATGGTCTCCTAAAGAGCTTGTCGAACTCTGGCCTACTTTAGGGTGACAGGCTTCCTTACATAAGGAACAGTAGTGAGGCATTTGGTTTTTATGACACACTGACGGCATCATTCTCTCTTTTACCAGCTTTTCATTTCGATTTTTTTTTAAACTGAATTGAAATTCTCACACTGTTCTGATGGGATTTGAGCTGCTCCAAGTGTCTGATTTCCTCAAAACCAGACCACTTATGAAAATAATTAATGACTGCAGTGGCAAAACAGTGCCCTATGAAACATCAGTGTTTAATGCAGAAAACTCGCTCTTACCTCCACAATTTGCTTTCTTTCTTCAACCAGCTTTCTATCCATACCAGCTGTATTCCATAAATTATATTTTTCTTCAGGTGCATATGTAAAGCTTTGCCAGAAACATTTTTCAATCTATGTAAATTATATACATTTCACATCCTCTGTTATTCTTCAAAAAGAATATTGTTATTTCAAAACTGATTTATGTAGCTGCTTGAAAAAAAGTACTAAATGCTTTGGAGACCAAACAGTAAAATGAGATTAAATAGATTGGGCTTGGGAGGGTGCAAGTAATCTTTGAATTTCAGCCAAAACTACATGTCAAAAGGTCTTACCTGTTGAGGCGTGGGCCTCATTTAAGCGTTGCTGGTGAACTAGAAGTACAAATTAGGCACCTTGTTCATCCTGGTTGGGCATAAGCCCACCAGTAGCTTTGGTCTGGGCGAGGCGGGGAAGGCAATCTCAGGGGCAGCCTGTAAGAACAATTGCTTGTACAATGCTCAGACAAACTATACCCAATAATCGCTGCAGTCTGGATCCCGATTTCCATTTCAAGCAGAAGCGGGCTGTCAGATGGCATCAAGTGGGAATGTGCAGCAGACACAGAGATACTTGGAGCTGGTAACAACTCAACCTAGCCTAACCTCCTGGACAGACACTTGCTGTGGAGATCACCTGAGCCTGAATGAAGCTACTTAAAAGTTCCATTCTTATTTTGAATCCTAGAACGTATGTGTTGCTTGCTAATTTACAAACCTTTCTGAAAATTTCAGAATGAAGGATTGAAAATCAATTGTGTGATTACTGTGCTCCTAAGCACAAAACTGGCAGCGACAGTTGAAAATTTCTTCATTCCCAAAGGATTTTATGCAGAAAACATTAACATAATGGGGCCAAATGGCTCTTTTCCCATTGAATACATTCTATAATTCTCAACTTGGGCCTTTCTGGTGAATTCTGTTATGAGCTACAATTATTATTCTCTTGAACATTCTTAAAATTAGAGAATTTCAAGTTGTTGTGGAAGCTTAGTTTTGTCTAAAAATTGAAAATGTTCAGCTCATTTTATTATCTAAAAAGAAATGTTTATCTTTTTCCATGAGAATGACAGGTTATGAAATATAGTTAACATGACACTATTAAACATAAATAAGATCCAGATTTTGTCAGCAACACTTATGACCTTCCTATGCATTCTATTTGAAATGATTCATCACTAGTGATAGTTCATTGTCAAGATAAATATTAGCTAAACAAACCAAAATACAGAAAAATGGGACAAAAATGAATAAAATACATTAACAATAGAAGAACATATTTGCAGTAGCATGAGCAGGGACTTTCCTCTTTTGCTGTACTGACAGCAGACCTTTAACTAAACAAAGCATCTGCCTGCCCTTTGTCTATCTCTGACCTTAATTCTTGGAGTGCATCAGGTGCTAAGATCTTAATCTGAAACCACAGTTGTTTTAATAAATGATTTGTGTCCCTAGAAGTAGCAGAATCAGTGGACATCTTTTGTGTTCTCAGTGAATGGTGCTATATTTAGAGATGATGGAGAAATAAACAGAGACAGGACTCCAGGCCTCATTGTCACAAATTAATGTTTCCCACTCTCTGCCCTGCTATTCAAAAGTGGCTGCTTAAATTTAATTCAAAACATATTCTGGAGTCGAGCTCCATTGTCTTTTCAAGCTGACTAACTGGCAAGAAGGCCTTTCATCTCCAAAAATGTAAAATTATGTGAAAATGAAGCAGAAGATGTGCACTTCTTGTTGCTGACTCAGTTGCCTGCTTTTGATTGTATCAGTGATAATGGGAACTGCAGATGCTGGAGAATCCAAGACAACAAAATGTGAGGCTGGATGAACACAGCAGGCCAAGCAGCATCTCAGGAGCACAAAAGCTGACATTTCGGGCCAAGACCCTTCATCAGAGAGGGGGATGGGGTGAGGGTTCTGGAATAAATAGGGACAGAGGGGGAGGTGGACCGAAGATGGAGAGAAAAGAAGATAGGTGGAGAGAGTATAGGTGGGGAGGTAAGGAGGGGATAGGTCAGTCCAGGGAAGACAGACAGGTCAAGGAGGTGGGATGAGGTTAGTAGGTAGGAGATGGAGATGCGGCTTGAGGTGGGAGGAAGGGATGGGTGAGAGGAAGAACAGGTTAGGGAGGCAGAGACAGGTTGGACTGGTTTTGGGATGCAGTGGGTGGAGGGGAAGAGCTGGGCTGGTTGTGTGGTGCAGTGGGTGGAGGGGATGAGCTGGGCTGTTTTTGGGATGCGGTGGGGGAAGGGGAGATTTTGAAGCTGGTGAAGTCCACATTGATTCCATTGGGCTGCAGGGTTCTCAAGCGGAATATGAGTTGCTGTTCCTGAAACTTTCGGGTGGCATCATTGTGGCACTGCAGGAGGGCCATGATGGACATGTCATCTAAAGAATGGGAGGGGGAGTGGAAATGGTTTGTGACTGGGACGTGCAGTTGTTTATTGCGAACCAAGCGGAGGTGTTCTGCAAAGCGGTCCCCAAGCCTCCGCTTGGTTTCCCCAATGTAAAGGAAGCCACGCCGGGTACAATGGATGCAGTATACCACATTGGCAGACGTGCAGGTGAACCTCTGCTTAATATGGAAAGTCATCTTGGGGCCTGGGATAGGGGTGAGGGAGGAGGTGTGGAGGGTTGGAGGGCAGCGTGGAGCGAACAAGGGAGTCACGGAGAGAGTGGTCTCTCCGGAAAGCAGATGAGGGTGGGGATGGAAAAATGGTGGTGGGGTCGGATTGTAGATGGCGGAAGTGTCGGAGGATGATGCGTTGTACCCGGAGGTTGGTGGGGTGGTGTGTGAGAATGAGGGGGATCCTCTTTAGGCGGTTATGGCGGGGGCGGGGTGTGAGGGATGTGTTGCGGGAAATGCGGGAGACGCGGTCAAGGGCATTCTCGACCACTGTCGGGGGAAAGTTGCGGTCCTTGAAGAACTTGGGCATCTGGGATGTGCGGGAGTGGAATGCCTTATCGTGGGAGCAGATGCGGCGAGGGCGGAGGAATTGGGAATAGGGGATGGAATTTTTGCAGGAGGGTGGGTGGGAGGAGGTGTATTCTAGGTAGCTGTGGGAGTCGGTGGGCTTGAAATGGACATCAGTTACAAGCTGGTTGCCTGAGATGGAGACTGAGAGGTCGAGGAAGGTGAGGGATGTGCTGGAGATGGTCCAGGTGAGCTGGAGGTTGAGGTGGAAGGTGTTGGTGAAGTGGATGAACTGTTCGAGCTCCTCTGGCGGCGCCGATACAGTCATCAATGTAACGGAGGAAGAGGTGGGGTTTGGGACCTGTGTAGGTGCGGAAGAGGGACTCTTCCTCGTAACCTACAAAGAGGCAGGCACCCTCCCTACCTCCCCATCTATACTCTCCTCTCCACCTATCTTCTTTTCTCTCCATCTTCCGTCCGCCTCCCCCTCTCTCCCTATTTATTCCAGAAGCCTCAGCACCCATCCCCCTCTCTGATGAAGGGTCCAGGCCCAAAATGTCAGCTTTTGTGCTCCTGAGATGCTGCTTGGCCTGCTGTGTTCATCCAGCCTCACATTTTATTATCTTGCCTGCTTTTGATGTTGTTAGATAAAAATGCAACTATAGTGCAGATTGTTACGTTCAATCTACATGGCCTCCTGAAGATTGCTTCAATCTTGACCAGGTGGCCACTATAGCCATTTTCGATCCATGTTTCTATTCCTTTCTAAAAAAACAATTTAGTCCATAAAAGGTGTCAGATAGAAGTTAAAATCTGGTAGTCAATTATTGCGCAGTCATGTCCTTAATGTTTATGAGGGTGAGGCACAACCTTTTTATCTTAGTCCTTGATTCTTCTACTTATAAAGCCAATAATTTGTTTGCTTTTTTAAAAATAATTAAACAGCCCTTTCAATACGGTCTGTCACCTTGAGAAGTTCATATACATCCTTCGGTGTCTCCATTCCTACACCACCTTTAAAATCGCTTCACCTGGTTTACGTTGTACCTCCTTTCTCTTGCTGTCAAAATGTATCAGTTCACACTGCTTTAAATATCAATGCCATGTTTCTGTGCATGAAACTAATCTATGTCCTGGTGAACAATTCTCCTCACTGCTTATTATATCTCATCTGAAAACTCTCAAATTATGCCTGATTTGCCCAAGTGCAAGTCACTAATATGTACACGCTAACACTACCTCCCAGGCCTCTGCATAATTTCCCCGTTTCAAATAAAAACATATGCACTACTTTCTATTCCTCAGCCAAGTATTACATTACTGCAGCGATTTCCCCCTACCACTCTTATAACAAATTTATTATGTGGTACGTTATGAAACTTTACTTAAAATCAACCAGTTCAGAGATCAAACATCTTTTAAAATCCGGTTCTATCATCAACAACATTCCCTTCATTAACTCTCTCCATTACTCCACCAAAGAACTCTGTCATTGGTCAGACAAAAGTTGCCTTTAATAGCATTTATGTTGGCTTTACCAAACCGTATTTCAAAACAATTGGCAAACTGTGGCCAAAGTCTTTTTAATTTTTCTCATTACCTCCCTCAATAATCTAGATTGCATCCCATCTGAACCAGGTACCTTTTCCAATTTGAATTGTGCCTTTAAAGTGATCCTTCTTTTGTCTATCTTTATCCTGTCCAATTTCTGATTTTACCTTCTCCTTTATTGTGTCTTTGACAGCAGCCTCTTCCTTAGCCAAGAAGTGGGGGTGGAAACCTGAGCTATATACCGGAGGTGAGAGTTGATGCAAGTGAGGCAATAGCAGGAGGTAGACCAGCTAGGGGGAAGGATTTTCCTGGGAAGGAACCAAGGGATCAGTTAAAGTGTGTTTGCTTTAATGCAACGAGTATCAGGAATAAAAGTGATGAACTTAGACCATGGATCAGTACCTGGTGCTATGATGTTGTGGCCATAACAGAGACATGGGTTTCCTAGGGGCAGGAATGGTTGCTGGATGTTCCAGGGTTTAGAGCATTTAAAAAGAATAGGGAGGGGGGGAAAAGAGGAGAGGGTGTAGCACTACTAATCAGAGAGGGTATCACAGCTACAGAAGCTTTCATTGTCAAGGAAGATCTGCCTACCGAGTCAGTATGGGTGGAAATTAGGAACAGCAAGGGAGTAGTCACCTCATTAGGGGTTTACTACAGGCCCCCCAGTAGCTGCAGGGAGATTGAAGAAAGCATAGGTCGGCAGATTTTGGAAAAGTGTGGACATAGTAGGGTTGTTGTAATGGGTGACTTTAACTTTCCCAATATTGATTGGAACCTCCTTCGAGCAGAAGATTTGAATGGAGCTGTTTTTGTAAGGTGTATTCAGGAGGGTTTCCTAACTCAGTACGTTGACAGGTCGACGAGGGGAGAGGCCATTCTAGACTTGGTGCTCGGAAACGAGCCGGGGCAGGTATCAGATCTTGTGGTGGGAGAGCATTTTGGTGATAGTGACCATAACTGCCTCACATTCTACATAGCTATGGAGAAGGAGAGGATTAGGCAAAATGGGAGGATATTTAATTGGGGAAGAGGAAACTATGATGCGATTAGACATGAGTTAGGAAGCATGGACTGGGAGCAATTATTCCATGGCAAAGGCAATATAGACATGTGGAGACTGTTTAAGGAACAATTGTTGCGAGTGATGAATAAATATGTTCCTCTGAGACAGGCAAGAAGGGGTAAGATAAAGGAACCTTGGATGACGAGAGCGGTGGAGCTTCTCATCAAAAGGAAGAAGGTAGCTTACATAAGGTGGAGGAAGCTAGGGTCAAGCTCAGCTCTAAAGGATTACAGGCAGGCGAGGAAGGAGCTCAAAAATGGTCTGAGGAGAGCCAGGAGGGGGCACGAGAAAGGCTTGGCAGAACGGATAGGGAGAACACAAAGGCATTTTACACTTACGTGAGGAATAAGAGAATGGTCAAAGAAAGTGTAGGGCCGATCAGGGATAGCATAGGGAACTTGTGTGTGGAGTCTGAGGAGGTAGGGAAAGCCCTAAATGAGTTTTTTGCTTCTGTCTTTATGAAAGAAACGAACTTTGTAGTGAATGAAACCTTTGAAGAGCAGGTGTGCATGCTGGAATGGATAGAGATAGAGGAAGCTGATGTGCTGAAAATTTTGTCAAACATTAAGATTGACAAGTCGCCAGGCCCGGACCAGATTTGTCCTCGGCTGCTTTGGGAAGCGAGAAATGCAATTGCTTCGCCACTTGCGAAGATCTTTGCATTCTTGCTCTCCACTGGAGTCGTACCTGAGGACTGGAGAGAGGCAAATGTAATTCCTCTCTTCAAGAAAGGAAATAGGGAAATCCCCGGCAATTACAGACCAGTAAGTCTCACGCCTGTCGTCTGCAAGTGTTAGAAAGGATTCTGAGGGATAGGATTTATGACCATCTGGAAGAGCATGGCTTGATTAAATGCAGTCAACACGGCTTTGTGAGGGGCAGGTCATGCCTCACAAAACTTATCGAGTCCTTTGAGGATGTGACTAGAAAAGTTGATGAAGGTCGAGCTGTGGATGTGGTGTATATGGACTTCAGCAAGGCAATTGATAAGGTTCCCCATGGTAGACTCATTCAGAAGGTCAGGAGGAATGGCATACAGGGGAACTTAGCTGTCTGGATACAGAATTGGCTGGCCAACAGAAGACAGCGAGTGGTAGTAGAAGGAAAATATCCTGCCTGGAAGTCAGTGGTGAGTGGTGTTCCACAGGGCTCTGACCTTGGGCCGCTACTGTTTGTAATTTTTATTAATGACTTGGATGAGGGGATTGTAGGATGGGTCAGCAAGTTTGCAGATGACACGAAGGTTGGAGGTGTCGTTGACAGTATAGAGGGCTGTTGTAGGTTGCAGCGGGACACTGACAGGATGCAGAGATGGGCTGAGAGGTGGCAGATGGAGTTCAACCTGGATAAATGCGAGGTGATGCATTTTGGAAGGTCCAATTTGAAAGCTGAGTACAGGATTACGGATAGGATTCTTGGCCGTGTGGAGGAACAGAGGGATCTTGGTGTGCAGATACATAGATCCCTTAAAATGGCCACCCAAGTGGACATGGTTGTTAAGAAAGCATATGGTGTTTTGGCTTTCATTAGCAGGGGGATTGAGTTTAAGAGTCGTGAGATCTTGTTGCAGCTCTATAAAACTTTGGTTAGACCGCACTTGGAATACTGCTTCCAGTTCTGGTTGCCCTATTATAGGAAAGCTGTGGGTGCTTTGGAGAGGGTTCAGAGGAGGTTTACCAGGATGCTGCCTGGACTGGAGGGCTTATCTTATGAAGAGAGGTTGACTGAGCTCGGACTTTTTTCATTGGAGAACAGGAGGAGGAGAGGGGACCTAATTGAGGTATACAAGATAATGAGAGGCATAGATAGAGTCGATAGCCAGAGACTATTTCCCAGGGCAGAAATGGCTAGCACGAGGGGTCATAGTTTTAAGCTGGTTGGTGGAAAGTATAGAGGGAATGTCAGAGGCGGGTTCTTTACACAGAGAGTTGTGAGAGCATGGAATGTGTTGCCAGCAGCAGTTGTGGAAGCAAGGTCATTGGGGTCATTTAAGAGACTGCTGGACATGCATATGGTCACAGAAATTTGAGGGTGCATACATGAGGATCAATGGTCGGCACAACATTGTGGGCTGAAGGGCCTGTTCTGTGCTGTACTGTTCTATGTTCTATGTTCTATGTTCTAAAGTTACAAAGCATTAATTTAGTGCACAACCACCACCTCTGCTTCCACTGGCACATTTCTGTTTCCAATCCTTACTCATCCCTTCCATTTACTTGACAAATCTTTTAACAATTTTTGAGATAGACTCAGTGGTCAGAGTGAATGAGCAGCTTCAGGTGTTGGTGGGCTTTTGCATTGCAACCAGTAGTAATTAGCCCTGCAAAACTGGATAAGGCCCAAAATCACCCAGGGTGTCAAAATATATAACGATGCACACATGTTGCCTCTGAAGGAAATAGCATAAAACTTCATAACTTTAGGTTTTGTGTAATAATAGGGTACAGGCTATGCTAAATGTGCTGTCAATTAGTTCTGCATTTCAGAAGGAGGCCAAGGCTTGCACAATGCTAGCTCCCTTGAGGCGAGCCTGTAGCATATTAAAGGTGGGTACAATCCGACAGGTACAGGAACTGTTTAAAGTAGAGTGTTTGAGCAATAAATGTTCAGCACTATTGCACAACAAGGCAGAGAATGTGTTCCAAAGTTCTCCTACTCTGCAAAGGACACCAAAGAGGTGAGGACATGGACAGGATGACAGAGGCACTCTATTTCCACAGGGGATCAGGAGACCACCAGACAAGACGCTATACAAAGACAGTGACTACAGGCAGTTGCAGCAGTTATTGTAGTACTAAGGATCTAGATGCATAATAGGGTTCGATGAGCTCTGTCGTGTAGTCCTTAGTGAATTCATCTTTAAATGCTATATTCCACTCACTACACCACTTGCCTGATATACTACTCAACTACAATCTCTTCAATCACCAATCATTTATAACCTGTATATATTTGACCTCACCCTCACACCTTACACTGCTGTAAGCCTCACATCCACAATTATCAGCTTACACAACTCTTCCTCTATTAATCTCTTAAGTCTGTGTCCAAGGATGCAGATGCCTGGTCAGCACCAACACCTGATGCAGTTGTTTGGTAGTAGAGAACTTGAGCATAGCTGAAAAAGGCAGACTTTGTCAAAGGTTCTTATCTTGCAGTCATTTTTCAGAGATACCAATAAAGTGGAAAACAAACATTTATATTGTATGAAATGAGTGTGAACCAATTGTTCAGTAAGTGGACACTATTTGACCGAATGTATCCATCAATGCTGATTGATAGTTTAAATATTAAACTAAGCAGGCTGACTCTGATTGATCAGGATATTGCCTTGAGAAATGAACCAGTGAATGGCTGTCACCTGAAACTGGCGTAGTGCGTATACATGTTATTTCTATCTGAAAAGAACAACACTTCCTATATTATATCTTACAGCATACACAGATGTACCACACTGAGTCTAACTGGCAATTTTAAATTAGTTTGCAACATAATCTCTCACACATTCAGGATGATCTAGTTAGAAGAGTCGTTTGTAATGTTATATGCTACATTGTGAGTTGCAAGTAGGGACTGATTGAGTACCGTCAGGATCTTACTTAAAAGCCAAATGCTGCTGACGTTGGAGCTCTGAAATTAAAAAAAAGCATGTGCTGGGGAAGTTCAGCAGACATGGCAACACCTATGAAGAGAGAAACCAAGTTCAGAACAGTCCGTATCTTGCTTGTTGCCAACAGCGACATACTATTTGATAAGACCAGTTTTATGGATGTTCAACCTACAGATCTGAGACTACGCCAGCACCGAAATATATATACCATATTACTTACTTGTGTTGTAGGCAGAATGTCTTTTTGGCATGATGCACACCAGGATGTTAAATGTCCTCAGGGCAGATATTGATAATTTCTTGATCTCGCAAGGCTATGGGGAGAGTGCGTGTAAGTGGTGTTGAAATGCTCATCAGCCATGATTAAACGGCGGAGTGGACTCAATGGGCCGAATGGCCTTACTTCCACTCCTGTGTCTTATGTCCTTATGCTGCTGCTGCGTGGGTTGTCGTGTGAAATACTTCATTTCAGCTGTTGCACAAACTATTTTTTTTGAGATACCTTACCCTTCCAGACCGCTAAAAGATTGCTGCAGTCAAGAACAGGTATGCAAATAACATAACAGTCACCTCCCACTTTGTCCAATTCCCAACTTGAAGTCAATTTACCTCACGCTAAGAACATCATATTCTCAACTACTTTGCAGCTTTCTGCTTCTGGAGCTTTCCTTCCACTGACTTTGAGTCTTCTCAGGATTTCACCCCAGCCCTGACTGGTTAGAAGGTACTAATAACAGCTGTTCTGCTTTTATGGACCTCTTTTCTCAGAATGAAGCTGCTTCTGACTTCATTTTCTCTCTGGAAAATGCAAAATTCAAGTCAGCAAGTACTTAACAGTTATAAAGTTGCTGAAAAAGCTCAGCAGGTCTGGCAGCATCTGCGAAGGCAAAAAAACAGTTAACGTTTTGGGTCCGGTGACCCTTCCTCAGAACACCAGACCCGAAACGTTAACTCTGCTTTTTCCTTCACAGATGCTGCCAGACCTGCTGAGCTTTTCCAGAAACCTTGTTTTTGTTCCCGATTTACAACATCTGCAATTCTTTCAGTTTTTAACCTTTACAACTATCTCAGCAGGCAACTTTTCAGTCATTTAGCTGTAATCATGTCATCTTGTAAATGCTGTTTTAGAACTCAAAATGACGTTCTGACCTTCAAAAATTGTTAGATTTTCAATGAACTAAAAAAAATGAGATTCCATTTTTTCATCATTTGAGAACTCAAGTTTAAATAACAATATATTAAGAACCTTCATAATTCCAAAGATTACATTGGCATTCCTGTCAACATCAGCTGACAACCTCTTTTCATACAATTTTAGTTTCTCTTATTGCTTTATCACTCTGTCTCTGACTGTTGGACATTCAGCTTGGGTGCCTGTTGTATTCAATAAGGCAAAGTTACCATAGTCTCACTGTCTCATCACAGAGAAACAACTGGCAGACAACAGGTTACCACACCTCAGGCAAGACGAGAGGTTGAGAACAAAAGATTTTCATGGTAACTGCAGCCAGCACAGGGAATGAACCTGCACTGTTGTCAGCAGTCTACATCACAACAGTTAACCAACTCCCATTCTATTATTATCACCTGATGTGTGTCCTAAGTACATTAAACTCTTATCTCTTTGTTCATCCAAGAAGCTCTGGCTTTCAGTTGCCCTGCCTTTTCCCCCGGATATAAACCTTGCTTGTGCCTGAACTGTGTCTTCCTTGAAGATGGTCCATTATAGCTTTCCTGCTTGTCTTTGATTCCAATTTATCTGGCCCAGATCCACACAAACCCCATTGAAGTTGGCTTCCCTTCAATGAATACTTCTTACTCTAATTGCTCCTTGACATTTTCCGCAGTCATCCTAAAAGTTACAATACACAGATCTCTACTCCCTAGGGTGTACACCTCTAACACTTGATCCACTTGGCCCAACTCTTCCAGGAACCAGATCGATCATTACCTCCTCCCTTATCAGACTAGAAACATTCTGATTTTAAAACCTTCTGAATCACACTGAAGGAACTGTTGGTCCTCTCTAATGTTTACAGTATAACTGTTATGGTCCACCTTCAGATAATTAAAATATCCATTGCAACTACACCATAATTCTTTCACTTCTCTGTAATTCTCTTACAAATTTGTTCCTCGACATCTTTCCCAATATTTGGCAGATTGTAGACAACACTGAGCAATGTAATTGCAAATATTTTGGTTCCATCACTCTAGCCACATTGATTCTATCATGATCTCTTTGGAACATAATTTTCCTACAGTACATTAAAACTCTCCTTAATCACCTCCACTTTATCTTTCACTTTCTTAAACACCTGAGGTCCAGGAATATTTCATAGCCTTCTTTCAGCCAGGACTCTGTTACAGCCACATTATATTTCTACATGGCAATTTATTCCAATAATTCACCAAGCTTATTTGCCACAATTAATTCACATAACTGCACAGTAACCCCCCCCATTCTTAGACTTTATTACTTTTTCCCTTACTTTGAATCCACCAAGTAAGTCATTGTTTACGACTTGAGTCCTGTCTATATCTCTCACTATTCTGTGAAACTTGGTATTCTTCTCTAACATAACTATTGTTTCCAGTACAGCCAGCTTAGTTTACACCCTTCCCAATACATCAGCAACACATCCTACTTTCTGATAAGGGGACAAGCAGGGATGACAGTGCAGGGAGAGGAATGTTCCTCCTGCATGGATGTTTGAGGTGAGGGACGCCATTAGTGTCCCATCCAAGTACACCTGCAGGAAGTGCACCCAACTCTTGCTCCTCCAAGACTGCATGAGGGAACTGGAGCAGGAGCTGCATGAACTTCGGATCATTCGGGAGGCAGAGTCAGTGATAGATAAGAGTTACAGGGAAGTAGTTACTCCTCAGCACAAAGAAAGCTGGCTAACTGTTAGAAGGGGGGGAAAGCAGTCAGTGCAGTGATCCCCTGTGGTCATTCCCCTGAAACACAGGGGAATACCGTTTTGGATACTATTGGGGGAGGGATTTACCGGGGCATTCACTGAGGTGCAGGTGTCTGGCGCAGAGTCTGTCCCTCTTGCACAGAAAGGAAAGGGATAGGAGGAGAGTGTTAGTCATTGGTGAGTCAATAGTTAGAGGGACTGATAGAAGGTTTGTTGGGAACAAAAGAGACTCACGATTGGTGTGTTGCCTCCCAGATGCCAGGGTCCGTGATGTCTCGGATCGTGTCTTTGGGGTTCTAAAGGGAGAGGGTGACCAACCTCAAGTCACGGTCCACATAGGTACCAACGACATAGGTAGAAAGAGGGATAGGGATGTAAGGCAGGATTTCAGGGAGCTAGGGTCGAAGGTGAGAACTAGAACAAACAGAGTGGTTATCTCTGGCTTGTTACCCATGCCATGTGGCGAGGCAAAGAACAGGGAGAGATATCAGCTGAACACGTGGCTGCAGGGATGGTGCAGGAGGGAGGGTTTCAGGTATATGGATAACTGGGGCTCATTCTGGGGAAGGTGGGACCTCTACAAACAGGACAGTCTCCACTTGAACCAGAGGTGTACTAATATTCTGGGTGGGAAATTTGCTAGTGCTGTTCGGGTGGATTTAAACGAGCTCAGCAGGGGGATGGGAAACTGTGAGGTAGTTCTAGTACACAGGAGGATAGGAGTAGGGAAGACATGGACAGGATTTCACTGTCACAAGACTGTGCTGGCAGACAACAAGCTGGATTGAAGTGTGTCTACTTCAATGCCAGGAGTATCCAGAATAAGATAGGTGAGCTTGCAGCATGGATAGGTACCTGGGGCTTCGATGTTGTGGCCATTTCGGAGACATGGATAGAGCAAGGTCAGGAATGGATGTTGCAGGTTCCAGGGTTTAGATCTTTCAAAAAGATCAGGGAAGGTGGTAAAAGAGGGGGAGGTGTGGCTTTGTTAGTCAAGGGCAGTATAACAGTGGCTGAAAGAACTTTTGACGAGGACTTGTCTACTGAGGTGGTATGAGCTGAGGTCAGATACAGGAGAGGAGAGGTCACATTGCTGGGAGTTTTTTACAGGCCTCCGCAAAGTTCCAGGGATATGAAGGAGAGGATTGGCAAAACGATTCTGGGCAGGAGTGAAAGGAACAGGGTGGTCATTACAGGAGATTTTAACTTCCCTAACATTGACTGGAAATGCAATAACTCTAGTACGTCAGATGGATCAGTTTTTGTCCAATGTGTGCAGGAGGGTTTCCTGACACAGCATGTCGAAGGGCCGACAAGAGGGGAGGCCACACTGGATCTGGTACTTGGTAATGAACCAGGCCAGGTGTTTGACTTAGTGGTAGGTGAGCACTTTGGAGAGAGTGACCATAATTCAATTATGTTTAGTTTAGCGATGGAAAGGGACAGCAGCATGCCACAGGGCAAGAGTTATAGATGGGGGAAGGGAAATTATAATGCGATTAGACAAGACTTAGGAGGCATAGAATGGGGTAGCAAAATGCAGGGGATGGGGACAATCGAAATGTGGAGCTGGTTTAAGGAACAGGTATGGCGTGTCCTTGATAGGTATGTCCCTGTCAGGCAGGGAGGAAGCAATAAGGTACTCAGTGTTAGGGGTCAAGATGGAGCAGAATTTGTAAGGTGTGTCCAGGAGGGTTTTCTAGAGCAATATGTATGTAGTCCAACTCGGGAAGGGGCCATACTGGACCTGGTGCTGGGGAATGAACCCGGCCACGTGTTTGATATTACAGTAGGGGACTACTTTGGAAATAGCGACCACAATTCCGTAAGTTTTACGTTACTCATGGACAAAGATAGGAGTGGTCCTAAAGGAAGAGTACTAAACTGGGGGAAGGCTGACGATACCAAGATTTGGCAGGATCTGAGGAATGTAGATTGGGAGAAACTGTTTGAAGGTAAATCCACATTTGATATGTGGGAGGCTTTTAAGGAGAGGTTGATTAGCGTGCAGGAGAGACATGTTCCTGTGAAAATGAGGAATAGAAAAGGCATGATTAGGGAGCCATGGATGACAGGTGAAATTGTGAGACTAGCCAAGAGAAAAAAGGAAGCATACATGAGGTTTAGGCGACTGAAGGCAGACGAAGGGTTGCAAGAATATTGGGAATGTAGAGAGAATCTGAAACGAGGGATTAAGAGGGCTAAGAGAGGACATGAGATATTGCTGGCAAACACGGTTAAGAAAAATCCCAAAGCCTTTTATTCATACACAAAGAGCAAGAGGGTAACTAGAGAAAGGATTGGCCCACTTAAGGACAAAGAAGGAAAGTTATGCGCTGATTCAGAGAAAATGGGTGACATTCTTAACAAGTACTTTGCATCGGTATTCACCAAGGAGAGGGACATGACTGATGTTGAGGTTAGGAATAGATGTTTGCTTAGTCTAGGGCAAGTTGACATAAGGAAGGAGGAAGTGTTAGGTATCCTAAAAGACATTAAGGTGGACAACTCCCCAGGTCCGGATGGGATCTATCCCAGGTTACTGAGGGAAACGAGAGAGGAAATAGCCAGGGCCCTAACAGATAACTTTGCAGCGTCCTTAGACGCGGGTGAGGTCCCAGAGGACTGGAGACTTGCTAATGTTGTCCCCAAATTTTAAAAGGGCACCAAGAATAAACCAGGTAATTATCAACCGGTGAGCCTGACGTCAGTGGTAGGGAAGCTCCTGGAGAAGATACTGACGGATAGGATCTATCCCCATTTGTAAGAAAATGGGCTTATCAGTGATAGGCAACATGGTTTTGTACAGGGAAGGTCATGTCTTACCAGCTTAATAGAATTCTTTGAGGACGTGACAAAGTTGATGACGGAAAGGCTATAGATGTAAGATACATGGACTTCAGTAAGGCATTTGATAAGGTTCCCCATGGCAGGCTGATAGAGAAAGTGAAGTCACATGGGATCCAGGGTGTGCTCGCTAGATGGATAAAAAAACTGGCTGGGCAACAGGAGACAGAGGGTAGTAATAGAAGGGAGTTGCTCAAATTGGAGACCTGTGACCAGTGGTGTTCCACAGGGATCTGTGCTGGGACCACTGTTGTTTGTGATATATGTAAATGATCTGGAGGAAAGTGTAGGTGGTCTGATCAGCAAGTTTGCTGATGACACTAAGATTGGTGGAGTAGCGGATAGTGAAGGGGACTGTCAGAAATTACAGCAGAATATGGATAGACAGGAGAGTTGGGCAGATAAATGGCAGATGGAGTTCAATCCGGGCAAATTCGAGGTGATGCATTTTGGAAGATCAAATTCAAGGGCGAACTATACAGTAAATGGAAAAGTCCTAGGGAAAATTGATGAACAGAGAGATCTGGGTGTTCAGGTCCATTGTTCCGTGAAGGTGACAATGCAGGTCAATAGGGTGGTCAAGAAGGCACATGGCATGCTTTCCTTCATTGGGCGGGGTATTGAGTACAACAGTTGGCAGGTCATGTTGCAGTTGTATCAGACTTTGGTTCAGTCACATTTGGAGTACTGTGTACAGTTCTGGTCGCCACATTACCAAAAGGATGTGGATGCTTTGGAGAGGGTGCAGAGGAGGTTCACCAGGATGTTGCCTGGTATGGAGGGTGCTAGCTATGAAGAGAGGTTGAATAGATTAGGATTATTTTCATTAGAAAGACAGAGATTGAGGGGGAACCTGATTGAGGTCTACAAAATCATGAGGGGTATAGACAGGGTGGATAGCAAAAAGCTTTTTCCCAGAGTGGGGGACTCAATTACTAGGGGTCATGAGGTCAAAGTGAGAGGAGGAAAGTTTAAGGGAGATATGCGTGGAAAGTTCTTTACACAGAGGGTGGTGGGTGCCTGGAACGCGTTGCCAGCGGATGTGGTAGACGCAGACATGTTAGCGTCTTTTAAGATATAGTTGGACAGGTACATGGATGGGCAGGGAGCAAATAGACACAGACCGTTGGAAAATAGATGCCAGGTTAGACAGAGGAACTTGATCGGCGCAGGCCTGGAGGGCCAAAGGGCCTGTTCCCGTGCTGTAGGTTTCTTTGTTTCTTTGTAAGGGAACTGTGGTTTACTAAAGAAATTGTATCTCTTGTTAAGCTGAAGAGGGAGGCTTATGTGACGTTGAGACGAGATAGTTCAGATGAGGCGATGGAGAGTTACAGATTAGCTAAGAAGGATTTAAAGAGAGAGTTAAGAAGAGCAAGGAGGGTACATGAGCAGACATTGGCAGGTAGAATAAAGGAGAACCCTAAAGCTTTCTATAGGTATGTGAGGAATAAGAGGATGACTCGGGTAGGAATAGGGCCAGTCAAGGACAGAAGTGGGAAGTTGTGTGCGGACCCTGTGGAGATCAGAGAGGTGCTAAACAAATATTTCTCATCTGTCTTCACTCAGGAAAAAGAGAATATTGTAGAGGGGACGATTGAGTTACGGGCTACTAGAATTGAAAGGATTGAGGTCAGTAGGGAGGAAGTGTTATAAATTCTAGAAGGTGTGAAGGTGGATAAATCCCCTGGAATGGATGGGATTTTTCCGAGGATCCTTTGGCCTTGATCTTTGAGCCATCATAGTCTACAGGATTAGTACCAGTGAACTGGAGGATTGAAAATGGTATGCCCTTGTTCAAGAAGGACAGTCGAGATGACCCAGGTAATTATAGACTTATGAGCCTCATGTCTGTTGTAGGAAAAGTTTTGGAAAGAATGATAAGAGATAGGATTGATAATCATCTGGCAAGCAACAATCTGATTGGAGATAGTCAGCATGGATTCGTCAAAGTAGGTCGCATCTCACAAACCTCATTGAGTTTTTTGAGAAGGTGACCAAGCATGTGGATGAGGGTAGGGCAGTTGACGTGGTGTCCATGGACTTCAGTAAAGCCTTTGATAAGGTTCCACATGGTAGGCTATTGGAGAAAATGTGGAGGCACAGGATTGAGGGAGATTTAGCAGTTTGGATTAGAAACTGGCTTTCTGTAAGTAGACAACGAGTGGCGGTTATGGACAATAGACATTAGGTGCAGGAGTAGGCCATTTGGCCCTTCGAGCCAGCACCATCATTCATTATGATCATGGCTGATCATCCATAATCAGTATCCTGTTCCTGTCTTATCCCATAACCCTTGATTCCACTATCTTTAAGAGCTATATCCATCTCTTTCTTGAAAGTATCCAGACAGTTGGCCTCCACTGCCTTCTGGGGCAGAGCATTCCATATATCCACCACTCTCTGGGTGAAGACGTTTCTCCTCAACTCTGTTCTAAATGGTGTACTCCTTATTTTTAAACTGTGTCCCCTGGTTCTGGACTCACCCATCAGCGGAAACATGCTTCCTGCCTCCACAGTGTCCAATACCTTAATAATCTTATACATCTCAATCAGATCCCCTCTCATCCTTCTAAACTCAAGTGTATACAAGCCCAGTCGCTCCAATCCTTCAACATATGACAGTCCCGCCACTCCAGGAATTAACCTCGTGAACCTATGCTGCACTCCCTCAATAGCCAGAATGTCCTTCCTCAAATTTGGAGACAAAAACTGCACACAATACTCCAGGTGCGGTCTCACGAGGGCCCTGTACAGCTGCAGAAGGACCTCTTTGCTCCAATACTCAATACCTCTTGTTATGAAGGCCAGCATGCCATTAGCTTTCTTCACTACCTGCTGTACCTGCATGCTTGCTTTCATTGACTGATGCACAAGAACACCTAGATCTCGTTGTGCTTCTCCTTTACCTAACTTGACTCCATTGAGATAATAATCTGCCTTCCTGTTCTTGCCACCAAAGTGTATAACTGCACATTTATCCACATTAAACTGCATCTGCCATGCATCCGTCCACTCAGCTAGCCGTCCAAGTCACCTTGTATTCTCATTACATCCTCCTCACATTTCACACTGCCACCCAGCTTTGTGTCATCAGCAAATTTGCTAATATTACTTTTAATGCCTTTGTCTATATCATCAACATATATTGTAAACAGCTGTGGTCCCAGCACCGAACCTTGTGGTACCCCATTGGTCACCACCTGCCATTCCGAAAGGGACCCATTTATCACTACTCTTTGCTTCCTGTCAGCCAGCCAATTTTCAGTCCAAGTCAGTATTTTGCCCCCAATACCAAGTGCCCTAATTTTGTTCACCAATCTGCTATGCGGGCCTTTATCAAAGGCTTTCTGAAAGTCCAGGTGCACTACATCCACTGGCTCTCCCTTGTCCATCTTCATAGATACATCCCACAAAAAATTCCAGAAGATTAGTCAAGCACGATTTCCCCTTCATAAATCCATGCTGGTTCTGACCTATCCTGTTACTGCAGATGGTTGGTTCATGGAAAATATTCAGCCTGGAGTCCGGTTACTAGTCGTGTGCCTCAAGGATCTGTTTTGGGACCACTGCTGTTTGTCAGTTTTATAAATGACTTGGACACATGCACAGGTGGATGGGTTAGTAAGTCTGCTTACTAACAGATGACACTAAAGTCGGTAGAGTGGTGGACAGTGTGGAAGAATGTTGCAGGTTGCAGGGAGACTTAGACTAACTGCAGAATTGGGCTGAAAGGTGGCAAATGGAGTTCAATGCAGATAAATGTGAGGTGATTCACTTTGGGAAGACAGAATACTGGGTCAATGGAAAGATTCTTGTTCGTGTGGATATACAGAGGGATCTTGGTGTCCATGTACATAGATCCCTGAAAGTTGCCACCCAGGTTGATAGTGCTGTTAAGAAGGCACACGGTGTGTTAGGTTTTATTGGTAGAGGGATTGAGTTCTGGAGCCTTGATGTCATGCTGCAACTGTATAAAACGCTAGTGCGGCCTCACTTGGAATATTTTGTACAATTCTGGTTGCCCTATTATAGGAAGGATATGCAAGCATTGGAAAAGGTACAGAGGAGATATACCAGGATGTTGCCTGGTCTGGAGCAAAAGTCTTATGAGGAAAGTCTGAGGGACTTGGGTCTGTTCTCATTGGAGAGAAGGAGGCTAAGAGAGGATTTAATAGAGACATACAAGACAATCAGAGGATTAGATAGGGTGGACAGTGAGAGTCTTTTTCCTGGGATGATGACGTCAGCTTGTACGAGGGGGCATAGCTGCAAATTGAGGGGTGATAGATTTAGGACAGATGTCTGAGGCAGGTTCTTTACTCAGAGAGTGGTAAGGGTGTGGAATGCATTGCCTGCCAATGTAGTTAACGCAGCCACATTAGGGGCATTTAAACAGTTCTTGGATAAGCATATGGATGATGATGGGATAGTGTAGGGGGATGGGCTTAGATTAATTTGCAGGTCGGCGCAATATCGAGGGCCAAAGGTCCTTGGTGTGCTGGGGAGAAAGGATGTTGATAGTGATAGTGAAAGGATGTCAAGTGTTTGGAATGTGCGAAGGGCAGAACGATGGACCCTCTAACCGCCAGACTGGAAAGAACACAATCCCACTGGGAGGGGAGAGAGGCTGACAGAGAATGAAACAAGCAAGGTTAAAAGAAAGGGAAGGAATGGGTTCACAGTTTGAAGGTAGACTAAACTCAATCTTGAGCCCAGAAGGTTTTAAACTGCTTAGTTTGAAGATGAGATATTGCTCCTCCAGTTTGGGCTCTGATTGGCTGGAGCAGTGCAGCATACTGAGGACAGACAAATGAGCATGCGAGCAAGACGCTGTGTTCAAATGATCGGCTATGGGAAGGTCAGGGTCATGCTTGAGCATGGACTGGAGGTGCTCTGAAAAGCAGTCACCATGTCTGCATTTGGTTTCTCCAATGTAGAGTAGGCCACTATGGGTGCAGTAAATATAATACACAAGACTGGAAAAGGTACAGGCGAAATGTTGCTTCATCTTGAAAGACTGTTTAGGCCCTTGGATGGTGAGCAGAGAGGAGGTGAAGGTCTGATATTGCATCTTCTGCAGTTAGATGGGAAGGTGCCACAAGAAGGTGGGTGGTGTCCTACCTGAGTTTGTCTTCTGTTTATTCATGGCTTGTTGCCTACACTTAACGATTCCACCCTACTGGTAACCTTCTACATTCTACCCTCCATAAAGATATAGATATCCAAAAGTCTGTTGCTTCTGTCCTAACTCACATGCCCCGTTGAGACATTATTCCTGCCATTGTTGTGCGACCTCAGTTCACACTTAACATAAGAACAGAAGAACTAGGAGCAGGAATAGGCCATCCAGCCCCTCGAGCCTGCCCCACCATTTAATAAGATCATGGCTGATCATTGAGACTCAGCTCCACTTACCCGCCCACTCACCATAACACTTAATCCATTTATTGTCCAAAAGGTTATCTAGCTTTGCCTTAAAAACATTCAGCGAGGTAGCTTCAACTGCTTCACTGGGCAGGGAATTCCACAGATTCACAACCCTTTGGGTGAAGAACTTCCTCCTGACCTCAGTCCTACACCTGCTTCTCTTTATTTTGAGGCTATGCCCCTAGTCCAAGTTTCAGCCGCTAGCGGAAACAACCTCCCTGCCTCCACCTTATCTATTCCCTCCATAATCTTATATGTTTCTCTAGAATCTCCCCTAATTCTTCTGAATTGCAATGAGTATAATTCCACTCTACTCAGTTTCTCCTCATAATCCAACTCTCTCAACTCTGAAATCAACCCAGTGAATCTCCTCTGCACGCCCTCCAGAGTTAGTATATGCCTTCTCAAGTAAGGAGACCAAAACTGCACACAGTACTCCAGGTATGGCTTCACCAGGACTCTATACAGCTGCAGCACAGCCTCCCTGTTGTTAAACTCCATCCCTCTAGCAATGGCAGACAAATTTCCATTTGCCTTTTTAATTACCTGCTGCACCTGCAATCCCACCTTCAGCGATTCATGTACAAGGACACCCAAGTCCCTCTGCACAGCAGCATGCTGCAATATTTTACCATTTAAAACATCGTCCATTTTGCTGTTATTCCGACCAAAATGGATGTCCTCACACTTATCAACATCGTACTCCATCTGCCAGACCTTTGCACACTCACTTAGACTATCTATATTCCTCTGCAGACTTTCAGTGTCTTCTGCACACTTTGCTCTACCACTCATCTTAGTGTCATCTGCAAATTTTGAAACACTACACTTCGTGCCCAACTCCAAATCATCTATGTAAATTGTGAACAATTGTGGTCCCAACACTGATCCCTGAGGCACACCACGAGCCACTGACTATCAAGCAGAAAAGTACCCATTTACCCCTACTCTTTTATTTTCTACTAGTCAACTAATCCTCTATCCTTGCCAATTTTTTACCTGTGATACCGTGCAACTTTATCTTATGTAGCAGCCTTTGGTGTGGCACCTTATCAACTGTCTTCTAGAAACCCAGATATACTACATCCACAGGTTCCCCATTGTCCACCATGCAAGTAATGCCTTCAAAGCATTCCACCAAATTAATTAAACATGACCTGCCCTTCATGAACTCATGCTGGATGTTCCCAATGGGAGCACTTACATCCAGATGTCTTGCCATTTCTTCCTTAATGATAGATTCAAGCATTTTCCCCACTACCGAAGTTAAGCTAACTGGCCTATAGTTAACAAGATGTAGAACTGGATGAACACAGCAGGCCAAGTAGCATCATAGGAGCAGGAAGGCTGACATTTCGGGCCTAGACCCTTCATCAGAAATGGGGGAGGGGATGGGGGTTCTGAAAAATAGGGAGAGAGGGGGAGGTGGATAGCAGATGGATAGAGGAGAAGATAGGTGGAGAGGAGACAGACAAGTCAGAGAGGCGGGGATGGATCCAGTAAAGGTGAGTGTAGGTGGGGAGGAAGGATGAATGGTCTAGGCCCGAAACATCAGCCTTCCTGCTCCTATGATGCTGCTTGGCTTGCTGCATTCATCCAGCTCTACACCTTGTTATCTCAGATTCTCCAGCATCTGCAGTTCCTATTATCTCTGACCTATAGCCACCTGCTTATTGTCTACTTCCTTCTTTAAACAGTGGAGTCACATTGGCTGTTTTCCAATCTGCAGCAACCATCCCAGAGTCCGGTGAATTTTCGTACATAATTACTCATGCATTTGCTATTTCCTCCATCACCTCTTTTAGAACCCTGGGGTGCACTTCATCAGGGCCAGGAGACTTGTCTACCTTTAGCCCCATGGGCCTGCCCAGCACTGCCTCCTTAGTGATAATGATACTTTCTTGGTCCTCACCTGTTATAACCTTCTTGCCATCAGTTTTCGGCATCTTATTTGTGTCTTCCACCGTGAAGACCGACACAAAATAACTGTTTAATGCCTCAGCTATTTCCTCATTCCCAGTTATTAAATTGGCCTTCTCATCCTCTAAAGGACCAATGTTTACCTTCACAACTCCTTTACGATTTACATATTTATAGAAACTTTTGCTGCCTGTTTTTTATATTTTGAGCTAGTTTACTCTCATAATCTATCTTACTTTTCTTTATGACTTTTATCGTGGCTTTCTGTTGGCCTTTCAAGATTTCACAATCTATTAGTTTCCCACTAACCTTTGCTTTTTTGTATGTATTTTTTAAAATCTGATGCTTTATTTCTTAGACATCCATGGTTGACTGTTTTGTTTCCTACAGCTCTTCCTTATCACTGGAATATACTTCTGCTGAGCACTGTGAAAAATCATTTTGAAAATCCTCCATTGTTTCTCATCTGATCCACCATAAAGGTTTTGTTCCCACTTTACCTTACTGAACTGCTCCCTCATGCCATCACAATTTCCTTTGTTTAAGCACACGACATTGGTACTGGGTTTCAGCTTCTCACGCTCCATCTGTATTTTAAATTCGACCATTACTGCGACTGCTCCTTCCAAGAGGATCCCTAACTGTGACATCATCAATTACTCCTGTCTCATTACACAGGATTAGATCTAGGATAGCTTTTTCCCTCATAGGTTCCATTCCAATAACAAAATGCTTACTGCTGTATTCAAATGCCTCCATAGCCTCTCCCACCATAGCACTTAAGCTCTTCCAATTTCAAAGCTCTCTGAAATGTTTGCGTTCCCCTAATTCTAGTCTCTTGGTTACCCATGATTATATCTGATCTCGGTTCAACCCCCAAGTTGTTAAGTCCAAGGGCCCTTTCCAAGAGCTCTCCATCTCTCTACCTTTCCTTACACTGGGTACACTGTACAATCTAACTTTTTGACTAAAATGTTGGTCATCTATCCTAATATCTCCTTTTATCGTTCAGTATCAACATTTGTTCTATAAGATCCCTGTGAAAATCTTGGAATGTTACATTGTATTCATGGTGCTACCAAATATTGATTGTTATTAAATAAGGTTTGGCTCACTTTCTTGGATTGGCTGTCATCAGGTTGGGTGGCCAATGATTTTTGCATATTGTATAAATAGCTGGCAGTTTGGTGGTGGGGTGGGAGTAGAGTGCAGGGCATTAAAGACCAGGAAGTGCTCGCTCAACACATACAGCCAGAAAATGCGCAGCACGAGGAAGGAACTGCCTTTATGCAAGGGGTTGTCATGAAAAGTCGTGCATCTCTTCACAAAAGTTTATAAATCCTAAGTGTTAAAGTTGCAACAGCATGATATCTGATGCTCACATACAATTTTGACAGTTGTAGCATTTCAGCAAGTCATAATCATTTCTTTTCATCCGTAGTTTGAAGGCTTGACATTCTCAGAAATAACAAATAATCCAACATTCAGGTCAATGAGCACATTTTAGCTGTCTTGAACTCTAGATGCTTGTTAAAGTGACATTTTCAGTGCATGTACATATTCTTTTCCAATTTGCCAATATACCCTAGAGGTAATGCATCTTCATTCTTCTGGAAGTCAGACTGGTCACTTAGCAACATGAAATAATCATTTTTACAACATCTAATATTGTACATGCATTGCTTTTATTACAACGACTGCTTAAGTCAGTTTGTGTTTGTTTGCTTTTTGAACTCCACTTGTAAAATATTTATTTTTAATTCTATTAAAAGAATAACTGTAATAGAAAAATTGTTTAAGTACCATTCTGGAATTGCGAGAAGAATACTACATTTGCAGCTTAACGTAAAACAAACCTTTGCCTGTTTAACAAGAATACTGTTATTAACCAAAATACTAATTAATGGATTTTTAAACTGATGATTCTAGAATCGTAACCATCATCAAAGTGTTAATAGAGTAACCAAAGGTCAGGCAGTTAACTACTCTTCCATTTCTTTATTTGGAGAAAAAAGATAACTGAAAATCAGTCACAATTAAATTGATTTTATTCTGCTTAGTGTCCCACACATATATGAATCCAATGTTGGGTTTGAAATGTTAGGTAAAGAAAATCGAAGCTAAGAACCACTACACCAGTAGGACCCTCTTTGTATTTGACAACACATTTCATAGGTTCTACTTCATTGTAGGATTGGATAGTTTCCTAAATATAATCAGAAACATTGACATTTTATGGGAAAGATACATTATAATGCAATGCATAAGTCAATTACTGCACCCCTACCATATTATACAAATCATAGAAAATCAGAATAATTTAGTCCATATAAAATTTTGACCTTTCCTTTAGGTTGTGATGGACTGAAACCTTCCAATCATTCACTTGCAAATAACTCAACAAGCTTCCTTGTATGCTGTAAATTGCTTTTTGTTAAAAGTCATCTAGGTGTCTGACATTTGTTGATAACTTTGGCCTTGATTAAAGGTGTTTTATATTTTACAAGATTTATGTCGATATGACAACTCTAGAAAGGAAAATCTTGTAAATCCAACTGCTACCCAAATGCAAACTTGCATAAGGGTTTAAATTTGTATTGCGGGAAGAGCACAAGATGGGCAATAGTGAATTGGTGGTCCTTTCTCCCCTCAGTCCAACTTTCTCTCCAACTGACTTTCAAAGAGTCATTGAAAATATCATTGAAAAACTGCCTTTTGAATTTGGTGTAAATCCATTTGTCACAAAACCTGACAACCTGATGAACACGTTTAACATGTAAAGCAGGGAACTGACTCACCAAACACTTCAACGATGGTAAACGGTCATTGCTAAAGACACGTTCAGTCCTTTGTCTTTCCTCACAAATTGCACGTCTTCAAACAATACATGGATTGTATGGCTTGAAGACATGGAAATTGTAATGGGGCGAAGAAGCAATTCTCCACAGCTTCACTATAATAAAAATTGTGGGCCTATGTTTTTAAAGGCAAATTTACAGAACAATTGCCATATCATTTAATTCCAGCAATAAATGTATGACCTGAATATATAGTACATAAATTCAAAGTTATGTTCACCAAATGTACCAATCATGTCAATATTAATTACTTATTCATCAGTCTAGTTACTCCAATGAAATCTAATAAAGTAAACTGAGTTATTTATTTAAGTTTAATTAATGTTCTAAGGTTAATGTTAACACACAGGTCTCTCTATCCTACTGACTGAAAGTCTCAGGAGATTGGAGTCAATCAATTAGATGTATTGACTGAAAAACTCTGACAGCTCCTCAAGTGCATTTTATATGTAATTAATGTTACAGCTGCTGCGACTGAGTGTTTTAATGTTGTAACTATGAAAAATAATGTTTGATAACAAATTCGCCTGTAAACCATGTTTTAAATAAATCCAGCTTATTTTTTTTTACAGATTGCGTTTGGTGTCATTGTCACCAGCAATATGTCTTTCTGAATGTTAACAGACATGATAATTAGCAACGTGACAGCAAGTAGAAAATGGGGTGCTCAGCAAGCTTTCCTAAATCCCCAGCATTACATTGATAATGTGAGGATACATACATCACTGTCAGGACTAACTGTCATGCAACTCTCCTCTTTCACAAGTCTCATCAATCCATCATTCTCTTAGCTCTTGACACCTCTACAGGCATATATGCAGCCGTGAACAAGAATTAAAGGAAGCGTCTGTAGCAGGGAATACAGATTTAAGAATTTCAAGCTAAATTTGTATTTTAATGTGACCACCAATTCCCTTGCAATGAATCTTCATTGCTTTTCTGCTGTGGGTAATGGTCAGTTAGAAGTATAGAGCTTTCCTTTGTACCAGAATAAAGCACAATGATATCTCCTTAGATTTCTATACTGCACTGGAAAAGACTCACATGCCAATATTCATTTTCAAAACTTAAGTAGGGTCAGTTCTTTAGCTTCCTCTTTCTCTGAACGAATGGGATTTGTTGTAGCAAAATTTGGGAACTGAATGTAAGTAACACTGATACAGTTCATTTTAGCTGAACCAGCTTCAAGATAAATTCCTATGCTCTGTTGTAAAACTGATGTATTGAGGAGATTAATCACCACATATAAACATGTACAACTGTATTAAAACCTTACCAAAATTGATGCTATTTTCTGATCACTTTTGTCATGAACAAACTGCTAGTAGCATGAACATTAAATAGAATCTCAGTGAAACTCAAGTTGCCTTCACACTTAAATGTAAATCAAAAATCACAACTACCAAGACAATTCCTGCGTGCATTTTTATAACATGCAAATTAAACAGAAAATAGTTATAAAAATAAAAAATATTGTCTTTGTTATGCTATGAAGCTGAGGTTGCCATCCTACCCCCGATAACTGAAACTGAAACACCACCAGAGGCTTGTCTCGCCCTATAATCCATTAAAAGAAGTGTGAAAAGTTCTATAACCTGCCTCTCACCTCAATCTGTTACAAAGCAGTGATTAAATGCAATAAGATCCTGACACTCACTCTATCATCAATAAGTAGTAATTTATTTGTCTAATGCTAAAAGTGAGCAAATTAACTGAATTATTAACAAACTGAACAATTCCCCTCTAAGTACTAATTATTCCCAAATAAAACAAAATTCTAATTCTGTTCCAATAAATACCAGTCCCACTTATATAAACTAAAGCAATAAAAACAATTAGAACTTAGTCTCTTGAAATTACAGGCAGGTTATGTCTTCCAGAATGTTCTATGTCTTCTCCATTCAGCTTCTGTCAGGAATATTAAGTAAGAGTGCCACGGTGCCTTTATTTAGATGATGCTTTCTCAAAAAGCTGAGGGAGCTGATCTCTTAGCAGATGACAGTTTGCTCTCCACCGATTTTGCAACTGTCCCAGTTTTTTACATTCTTGATGATAAATCAATTTCTTACAATAGGATTGGTCCTATGTTTTCAAAACCATCAGATTTTGATTTAATTGTTCTTCAGTATCTAAGTGCCTGGTTTAAATTAATCGGCTAAATCAAACCTTGCTATCTTGATAAAACAAAACTGAGCTTGGCCAGCTAACCATCCAGTCTTTTCGTACAAATGTTACTATTCAAGTGGTCTCTGCACCTGCAAATGCACAAGCTGCCCACAGATTTTTTTTTCCCAAGCCCCAAAACAGCACTTCATCTTTTAAAGGGGTCACACACTGCTTTCCCACCAATCATTTTATAAACATCAATATTTACAAACACCAAATTCTAACACGCTGCCTTCCAATCATAAGTTCTCGACTGAACTTTCAACAGCTATAATCAGAACACTAACAATCCTCATTGCTGTGAAACTAAATTATTATAGTATGTGCAATACTAAATGTTTGGACGTAGTTTCTGAAATGTCCCAAGGGCTAGTGTTGGCGGACTAGTGCAGAACTGTTTGCCCTTGCTTTGATAGTAAAGAGTTGCATTTTCATATCATCTTTATTATCACGTTAATTTGTGTTTATTCGTTCTGTAAGTTGCTATTTGAGGTGAGTATTCTACACTGAGTCCATCTCTGGAAATTATACTTATAGATCAAAAGCAGTGAAGATTGTGACCAATATCCATAAAACCCATTTGGCGGGTTTACCAATGACAGGAGAAGCAACCATCAAAATAAATTCCTAAGAAGAGTTTTCTGTATGATTCAACACAAGCCAGGAAAATCGTGGCTGAAAATCTATAGGGTGCGACCTAAAACAGTAATAGATACGTTATTCAGCTGGTTTCATCAGATGTTAAAGACCAGAGCAAAGTATTGTAGAAAATGGCATTTAATGTTGTAACATTACATTAAAGGCTTGGATTATAATGATTGGATATTTCTTGTAAAACAGTGAGAGCACGTTACCAATACTGTGTATCATCACACAAAACTTGGTAACTACAGTATGGTCACCGGATAAAGAAATCCAGAATAAATAAAGAAAAGGCTGGAAAAATCCAGCAGATCAGGCAGCATCTGGGAAGGGAGTTTCATTCAGGCCTTCGACCAGGCTGATGAGTATTTCCAGCATTTTCTGTTTTCAGTCCAGATTTCCAACACCCGCAGTGTTCTGCTTTTAGAATGAACAATCCAGTTTTGCAGCTTATTATATTCTTCCCAAGGACTGCCCATGCAGAAGTTGTCTGATGAAATGCATTGTTATTAAGCCTTGCGCCTTATGCCAAGCACGCTTTGCTCACGAATATGGCCGACACGAACAAGCACACTTTCGCATTCAGTACAAAAAAAAGTCTGAAGGAAAAGTAACCACAGACAAAGCGACATTGACAGGAAAACACCGTTACATAATATCTCATTTATATTCCCAATGTCCTTTTCATGTCATTTAATCTGGGTATAAAATGAAACCAGAGAAGGTGCTGTATTTGTTATTGTTGCCGCCGTGTGCTTTACCACCGTCTAGTTTGACATAAATTTCATCCCCAGAGTCCAGATGAAGCACCACACTGTTACTGGCGTAATCGTAGTTCTGGTCTGCGTCCTGGGCAATCGCACTGGCACGAACCTAAACAAACATACATATATATATAATATATATATTATTATAATATATATGTACATAAAGAGTGAGAACAAATTATGACTTCACCTCCACGGAGCACGAAAGGCCCTTTTATGTGATGTCTGACTATAACCTCTAAAATAACTCCGGAGCTGGGACTTTCCGAACTTTTGTTTAACGTGGGGACAAGTCATAGTCGCCTCTAATGTTGAGAGCCGAGTTGATCAAAACTTATATATAGGAGCAGAAAATTCAACTGGTTACAAAAACAAAATCATGATCTGCAAACCAACGTGAAAGGTAAAATGTGAGATATAAATCGGAGTTCGTGAAGCAAGTAAAGAGCCGATCAGGCGAAATAACTGACCATTCATTCCCGAGTTAGCTCCAAATTAATTTGTCATTAAGTCGTTTTAAATTAGAAGGTTGTGTTATGGAGTTGCTTAAAGTTGTTCGGGCTTTTTTTTTCTGGTCGGTGCAGTGCGCTATCTACTGCCTGTTTAAAAGAAGCAAGCTCTCTACTTACCTGGCCGTTTTTGCAGAGATCTGCCCACATACTGGTCCCGTCACCTCCTCTCATGAGGACATGGTACGTGAAGAAGTAGATCCCGGGTACAGCGCACGTAAACTTTCCGGTGGTGGAATCGTAGTAATTTCCTAAATTTGTGACCACATCGTCAAACTTGAGCACTTCATATCCTTCATGGGGGCTCTTTAAACCGACATAGAAGGCGATCTTCGGACTAGTGATGGCGGTGCTGCTCAGCGCCCCAGTCACCTGCCCCGCCGCCCCATTCAGCGCCGGGTACACGTCCTTAACCGGGTCACCCCTCTCCCCCGGTGGACCCCTTGGACCCGGGGGACCGGGCTCGCCCGGAGGACCGCGTGGGCCAGGCTTTCCCGTCCGTCCAGGTTCCCCTTTCGGTCCTTGGATGAAGGGCGGTGAAGGGATAGCGCTGAAATCCCGCATAGCTTCCACAGCCGTGTTGCTGGGGTTGGAGTTGTAAGGATCACAGATCATCCTACATGTTCCCAGCATCTCATAGTGAGCTGCAGCTCTCGAACTGTGGACCAGCGTGGGGATAATCACAAGCAGGATCAGCACCATGACCGTACCCACTAGTGCTGCAATTAGGTGCTTTCTTCGGAATATCCGAGAAGCCAAATCCAGTAATTCTTTACTTTTGGAAGTAATGGTGAAAGCTTATATGAGCTATTAATGCGTCTTTACAGGGGGAAAAACAAGTAGTGATCGATGCAACGCCTAAGATAAATATTAGGGGAACAAAGACTTTCCTTAACCCAAAGTTCGGCTCTCCTCAGGCGATGACTGCTCTGTCAGCCTCACTTAGCATCAGCGGGATATATTCATCATAGCAATGGCCTGAAAGCAGCAAACGCTTTCAACAAGACCCCTGCAGCAATCACAGCCCGTGGACTGCAACAAAACCAACTGACGTAATGAGTCCAGGGCAAAGCCAAATGCAACGTGAATTAATCACCAATGAATGGACACACCGTAACAAAAAATAAACCGCACACACACACACACAAACGAATCGTGGATGAAATGAAGAGTCGAATCCTAAGGAAACATTTTGGATGAGAAAGTTGCACAATCCACCTCGGGTCCTTGGGAAGTTTGCAGCCAGCCTAGCACTCCGCTCAGAACCAGCACTTTCCAGCCCTTGGCTGATGCCTACTTTCCAGAGATTCGTTCCAGCACATTCTTGCAGTTTGACTTCGTAAAAGTGACGAACTCGCCGTTACAAAGTCACCGTGAGCTTTAGTAAAGCCATTAAAGTAGTCAGCCTTTTGGTTGACATATTATCTCAGCAACCCGCTCAGAGATGCGCAGGCGGGTTCTCAGGGGTAGGAAGTACTGCTAGTGCGCCATAAGAACTCCACAGCGTTTTCTTTTCTCTTGTTAATGCAACTCTACTTAAGTAATTAATTTGCTGGGACAATGAACTAAATAATCAGCAAAATGAGCAGATTAGAAAGTTTACTTGAAGAAACATATCCTCAGGTGTTGGTCAATGGTGATGTGATTTTGTTCAGCCACACCGTTAGAATGTGGTCACAAGCTTATTCGTGAAGTTTTGCGTTCTCACGATTACCTAACCCTGGTAATATATTAAATCAATGATGCGCAAACAGGTCCAAATATAATGGAAGAAAATTCGGAAAACAGCCCATGTTCACCATGAACCTTTAACTTCATTTTTAAACACAGTGTAATGGAATTTCCCCATTCTGGGTTTCACTGCTGTTATAATTCTCACCATATTATCAGTCAACTGATAAATCGCTCAATGCTGACATGATTGACTGAATCATAGCCAAATCCCAAAGTAACTTCTGAAAAACATGTCAGCTCCATTTACAGAATGAAAACAGAGGATGCTGTTCATACTCAGCACGTCAGCTAACATCAGTGAAGATAACAAACAAGTTCACAACCTATCTGACTTCCAGCATCCACAGTATTTTGCTTTTGTATCATAGTTAGGTCCACACATCCACAGTAGAAGAAATTCACTGTGCAATGAGGTTAACTCATTGAATACATATGCTCTGACTGTTATACTGTTAGAATACTCATGTCAATAAATCCTGTGGCAGGGTTTTCAGATAATCCAGTTTTCATATAATGTTTCTATTGCATTAATTTTGCATGGAGAATACTTTTATTCTTAATGGTTTATCAATGCTAGGATTTTGTGTTCTCTGACAGCTGATCAGGAATTGATATCTGTTGACAACATATTCCAAAGGGAGTGCAATCAATTCAAGACACGGGTCGGAATAAGGAACAACTGGCAGCTCTCAAGAGGGAAGTAATTTTCTGACTAGGTAAATTATATAAACAAAAAAAACAGAAGAACTGCAGATGCTTGAAATCAGAAAAAAAGTTCAGCAGATCTGGCAGCATCTGAGGTGAGAAATCAGAGTTAACGTTTCAGATCCAGTGACCCTTCTTCAGAACTGATTGTCAAAGTCAGAAGTCACACAACACCAAGTTATAGTCCAACAGGTTTATTTGAAATCACAAGCTTTCAAATTGCTGCGCCTTTGTCTGGTGAAGTGGAGGGAAGTACACAGGCACAAGTACTTCTTGTGATTTCAACCAAATCTGTTAGTGTATAACCTGGCATTGTGTGGCTTCTAACTTTGTCCACCTCGGTCCATCACTGGCACCTCCACATTGGAACTGATGGTAGCTAAGAAAAGTTAGATTTTCTGCAGGAGATAGAGTGGGGGAAGTGGGAAGGACTGAACAGTAGGTCGAGATAGAGACCAAAAAGAAAAACAGTTGGACAGACAAAGGAGTGGTCAGCCTAGGAGAATGAATGGCTGCAAATGGGAACTATTAGTGGTTGTATGTAATAGTTGACCATGTGATAACAAAATAACACGGTGTGAAGCTGGATGAGCACGGCAGGCCAAGCAGCATCAGAAGAACAGGAAAGTTTGGCATTTCAGGTCGAGACCCTTCTTCAGAAAACATCAAACTTTCCTGCTCTTTTGATGCTGCTTGGCCTGCTGTGTTCATCCAGCTTCACACCATGTTATCTCAGATTCTCCAGCATCAGCAATTCCCACTGTCCATGTGATAACAAGGCCTGGTTTGTGGAGGTGGGAGAAAGCAAGGGGAAGGTGCTAAAGCCCTAACATTATTGAACTTGATATTGAGTCCAGAAGGCTATAGAGTTTCTAAGCAGAAAATGAGGTGCTGTTCTTCCAGCTTGCACTGAGCTTTTCTGGGGCATCTCAGCAAGCCTGTGAGAGATGTTGGATGGGGAACAAGGTGCTGTGTTGGAATGGCAAGCCACAGGAAGCTTGGGGTCTTTTTTACAGATAGAATATAAGCATTCTGTAAAGTGGTCACACAGTCTGTGCTTCATTTACAGAAATATACTGCCAGAAATGTCTAACCATCATTTGTTAAATGGAAATGGTTGAGTTAATTCAACTTGCAAAACTGCTGGAAAAATAAACATTCTAATAAGAGCACTTATTTCAAAATCCATAACTAAGGTCAATGTTTGTTTGGATACAGGGAGATTGTAACTGTTATCTTATTTCATCTTCCAAATGGCATGGTGGCCCAATAGCTCTGATGGCAGGTTCTGGTTGTTTTAGAAAGTAGGAACATATTAAAAGCCCTGTGATCTTGTATTATATTCTACATAGTGAGATTCATTCAATTTACTTTACAATGACAACCATACTATTGGTGCTGTTAATGTTGAACTCAACTGTTGGTTTCCTCTTTCAAAAGTTGTGTGAAATTAATTTGCCATTGAACTGTCAGATTTATAAAGTGGTGTGTTCAGTAGAGTGACAACTACTTTTATAGATAATCTGAGATTAGCCAGTCTCTAACAAAAACTAAGTTGCTGGAAATGCTCAGCAGGTCTGGCAGTATTTGTGAAGGGAAAAACAGAGTTAACGTCTTGGGTCGGTGACCCTTCCTCAGAACTGTATAAGGTTCTGCAAGCCAGACTGGTTGGAAAGGTTAGATCACATGGAATCCATCAAATGAGATACAAAATTGGCTTGACAGGAGAAGAAAGAGGGTGGTGGAAGATAATTGTTATTCAGATTGGATACCATCGCTCACATCTCAAGCCCTCATGACAGTGAGGACTCATTTGAATGTATGCCCTTTTGACTTTCAGTGGCACTTTCCGTGCCTACAATGGTGACCACAGATAACAGGGAATCAGGGTTCAGTTCAGGAGAGGAAACCTGAGAAACGGCTACCACATCCAAGGAAGGCAGATGGTGTGCAAATTACCCACTACCGACCCGGGGAGGCAGTGACAAAAATATTAACACAGGATTGTTTCAAGGCCCTGTAATTGGAATGAGTACACTTTAAATCCTCTAGTGAGGATCTATTGGAGGGCAAGCATGGTGCCATAGCCATGGTAATTCTAGCTCCAGTAGCATTTAAGTTGGGACGTCACGCTGAGGTTGTACAGGATGTTGGTGAGGCCACTTTTAGAGAACTGTGTACAGTTCTGGTCACCCTGATATAGAAAGTATAAAATTATATTGGAGGGAGTTCAGAAAAGCTTTACCAGGATATTGATGAGACTGGAAGGTTTGAGTCTAACAAGAGGATGGATAGACTAGGACATTTCTCATTGGAACGTTTTCATGCAGAGTATGGTGTATATATGGAATAAGCTGCTAGAGGACATGATGGAGGCTTGTAAGACTACTATATTTAAAAGGCATCTGGATGGGTATATGACTGGGAAAGTTTTAGAGGGATATGGGCCAAATGCTGGGAAAATAGGATATCTGATCAGAATGGATGAGATGGACTGAAGGGTCTGTTTTCATGTTGTACATCTCTATGATTCTATGACCTTTTAGAAGTTGATGATATCATGAGATATATAGAACATAGAACAGTACAGTACAATATAGTACAGACCCTTCGGTCCATGATGTTGTGTCGACTTATTATCCTGCTGTAAGATCAAACTACCCTGCATGCCTTTCATTTTACTATCATCCATGTGCCTATCCAAGAGTCACTTGAATGTTCCCAATGTATCTGACTCCACTACTACCACCGCTGGCAGCGCATTCCACACACCCACCATTCTCTGTGTAAAGAAACTACCTCTGACACCTCCCCTATACCTTCCTCCAATCACATTAAAATTATGTCCCCTCATAACAGTCATTTCCACCCTGGGAAAAAGTCTTTGGCTATCCACTCTATCTATGCCTCTTATCATCTTGTGCACCTCTATCAAGTCACCTGTCATCTCTCTTCACTGCAATGAGAAAAGCCACAGCTCCCTCAACCTTTCCTCATAAGACCTGCCCTCCAGTCCAGGCAGAATCCTGGTAAATCACCTCTGCACCGTGTCTAAAGCTTCCACATTCAGAACTGAACACAATATTCCAAGTGTGGTCTAACTACGGTTTTATAGAGCTGCAGCATAGCCTTGCGGATCTTGAACTCAGTTCCCCTGCCAGTGAAAGCCAACACACCATATGCCTTCTTAACAACCCTATCAACTTGGGTAGTAATTTTAGAGATCTATGGATATGGACCCCGAGATCCCTCTGTTCCTCCACACTGCCAAGAATCCTGCCATTAGCCCTGTGTTCTGCATTCAAATTTGACCTTCCAAAATAAATCACATCACACTTTTCCAGGTTGAATTCCATGTGCCACTTCTTTGCCCAGCTCTGCACCTTGTCAATATCCCACTGCAACCTACCACAGCCACACACAATATCAACAACTCCACCAACCTTTCTGTCATCAGTAAATTTATAAAGATCATAGATAGCAGAGGTCCCTGAACAGATCCGTGTGGAACACCATTGGTCACCAAGCTCCAAGCTGAACATTTCCCATCTACTACCATCCTCTGTTTTCTATTGGACAGCCAGTTTTGTATACAGACAGCCAAATTTCCCAGAACCCCATGCCTCCTTACTTTCTGAATGAGCCTACCATGGGGAACCTTATCAAATGCCTCACTAAAATCCATATATACCATATCCTCTGCTCAATGTTCAACAATATGTTTTGTCACATCCTCAAAGAATTCAATGAGGTTTGTGAGGCATGACCTGCCCCTCACAAAGCAAGGCTGACTATTTCAAATCAAATTATGCTTTTCCAAATGATCATAATACTACGCCTCAGAATCATCTGCAATAATTTGCCCACCGCAGAAGTAAGGCTAGCTCGTCTATAATTCCCAGGATTATCCCTATTCCCTTTCTTGAGCAATGGAATAACATTTTCCACCTCTAATCATCTCATACTACTCCAGTGAACAATGAGGATGCAAAGATCATCGCCAAAGACGCAGCAATCTCTTCCCTCGCTTCCTGTAGTAACCTTGGGTATAACCTGTCTGGTCCAGGGGACTTATCTATCCTCATATTCTTCAAAATCTCTCACACATGTAGATAAGATAAATAGCAAAGATCTTTTCCCTGGGGTGGGGAAGTTCAAAACAAGGAGGCACCATTTTAAGGTGAGAGGAGAATGATTTAAAAGGAAGCTGAGGGGCAACTTTTTCATGCAGAGAGTTGTTCGTATGTGCAACAAACTACTAGAGGAGGTGGCAGATGCATGTACAATCACAACATTTAAAAAACATTTGGATCGGTACATGAATAGGAAAGGTTTAGAGGGACATGGGCCAAATGCAGGGGCAAGTGAGACTAGTTTAATTTGGGAAAATTTGGTGGCTTGGTCTAGGGGTCTGTTTCTGTGCTGTATAATTCTATGACCAAATGACTGTTGTTTGTCATTTATTTAAGCAATCTGGATGGAAATATTGGAGGCGCCGTTAGTAAGTTGGCGGATGACATCAAAATTAATGGTATGGTGGACAGGGAAGAAAGTTATCCAAGAGTGCCACAGGAAACTTGATCAACTGGGCCAAAGGGCTGCGGAATAGCAGATGGAGTTTAATTTAGCTAAATATGAGATGCTGCGTTTTCGTAAGACAAACTAGGGCAGGGCTTATACAGTTATGATAGGGCTTTGAGGAGTGTTGTCGGATAGAGAGACCTGAGGTTGCAGGTACATAGTTCCTTGCAAGTGGCATCACAGGTGTGCAGGGCGGTAAAGAAGGCATTTGGCGTGCTTCGTTGGTCAGGGTATTGAATACAGGACTTGGGATATCACATGACAGCTGTGCAAGACATTGGTCAGGACACATTTAGAGTACTGCATATAATTCTGTATAGGACAGATGTTATTAAACTGGAAAAGATGATAAAAGGATTTACCAGGATGTCACTGAGACTGGCATGTTTGAGTTCTAAGGAGAGGCTGGATAGGATGGAATTTTTTTTCACTGGAGCTTAGGAGGCTGAGAGGTGACCTTTTAGAGGTTTATAAAATGAAGAGGGGCATAGATAAGGTGAAATGTCAAAGTCTTTTCCCCAGTGTAGTGAGTCCAAAATGAGAAGGAATAGTTTTAAAGTGAGCGGGGAAAGATTTAAAAGGGAATTGAGGGGCAACCTTTTCACACAGAGGGCAGTGTGTATATTGAACAAATTGCCAGAAGTAGTGGTAGAGGTGAATACAATTGCAACATTTCAAATACATTTGAATACATGCACAAATAAAAATGTTTTAGAGGGATATGGGCCAGATGCAGAGAAATGGGATGAATTCAGTTTAGGAAACCAGGTCAGCATGGACATCTTGGGCCAAAGGGTCTGTTTCAGTGCTGTATGATTCTGTGACTCTATCAGGGTGGGAGGCCATCAATGCTGGAATTTCATGATTCATTAAAGAAGCCAAAGGTTTAGTAGATAGTGTGCCAGGTGATTCCACCCAAATAGTTTCTTCACGATCCCAGAGGGGCTCTGACAGGACTGAAATAAAAAATGCTCATCACTATTCTCAATGGATGGCAGGATGACTGGGCTAGGTTTGGGACTATATTTGGTCAAAATGCCAAACGAGTTCACTGGCAGGACCTATTTTTCAGCCCGACATTGGGGATTCCAAAATCCACAATGTTATTCAGCCCTATGTAATCTTTCTTGTAAATTCTGAATCTTGTCAGCTGTTTGACTATCCATCTGCCACAAGTACAGAGTAGCTAATTGAACTCAAAGTTTTAGCAAAGATCTGTAGCTCAGTTTGTGGGTGAGGCTGTTGACTAGCTCACCAGGCTGGCTTGTTCTCGTTCCGACGTTTTGTCACCATGCTCGGTGAAATCATCACTAGAGCCTCCGCTGAAGCGATGTTATTCTACTCCGCTTGGAATTTATACTGTTTGGTCCATTAAGGTGAGTAGTGTCATTTCTGGTTTTGATCTGTATGGGTTTGTACATGGGGCCCAATTCTATGTGCTTGTTGATTGCATTACGTTTGGAGAACCATGCCTTGAGGAATTCCCGTAGTGTGTCTATGTTTGGCTTGGGCTACTATGGTTACCTTGTCCTAGTTAAACTGACGGCCTTTATTGTCTGCATGTTTTTTCTCCACCCTCAGCTTTGACTACCCAACTCTTTTTTGTAATGAGACTATTTGCCCCTACAGCACCACTTGTATTCTTGCCCCATCCCAACACCCCCCTTCCATCCCTCCAATGTCTGACCTTCCAGGACTGTAATTGCTGCAGGCCTTGGCCCAATTTTGACAAACAGCCTCCAGAGATGAATGACCAGACTGCTGCTGCTGTCTTTGCAGGTCTCTGACTGACAATACATGATTTGCCTGACTACATGTGATGGCCCTACACGACTGAGCTCTGACCACCTCCTGAACAGTTGTTGGAAATTTAGCCTAACCATGACCAAGATCATGGACAATGAACAGGATATGCTCGTGACTGATGGTGCTGGGGACTCCCTGATCAACAGCACCTCCCCGCAACTTTGACTGGACTACCCTCACCCTCTCTCCAACCAGGCTATTTACATGAACCTGTAGCTGGCACATGTGTATGTGTTAGATTGTCATCTTGGTGTGCCATGCAGCGAGATGCCCCTGTCTCACACAGATTCTGACTGACAAGCAACCTGTCTATGTGTCTATGTGGAAGTGTGCATCAATACAGCAGTACAGATATGTTCAGGTTGAAGTGCCAATGCACTAACAGGAATGGCACAGCATGGCAAGGTATGGGCATCACATGCATGTGGATAAGTGCTCAGTGAGCAAATGCGGAGGGAGCAATTAAGCAGCTCGAAGACCAGCCTGGCCCAAACTGTGAGCTGGATTCTTGTCCCTCTGTGTGAGAATTGTATTTACAGCGGATTTTCAATGTTATTATCTGATATCTGTAGGTGAGAACTTTATGTGGCTGGTGGCCATGGATTGTGCCTTGAGATACTTTTGTGTGGTAAGCAACATTGGAGGCTCTTCATAGCCAGCAGTGAGCTGATGTTGCAAAGTACCCTCTCTAACTTCCTTATCAAAACTACTCAGCATCTAGTTTGTTTAAGGTGAGTGGTACGACAGGAGGCTGTATATTAATGAGGTGAGATGTGCCATTCATAAGGTCGTTAGTGAGCAATATTCACTCTCATTAAGCAACTTGCTGCTGCCTAATGAGAATCTCATAGTGACACCCAAGCTTAAGTTAAAAGATTCATCAATGTTCCTGATATTGATAAAGGCCACACAGTACCTCTGCCACATTTCTCACATAGACCACATTGCTCAAGCCTTGTTAAAAATTCCACCTTATGCTTTTATATTGTGTAACTGCTTATCATAAAGTATTAAATCTACATTTAAGCAGTTTACATATATCCCTTGCTGGACTCCACAGCTTTCTTGACATTTTCTCATTGATAATGCTTCTTTCCTGTGTAAAATGTATGCATCCAGTGAAAGTACCAGGATGAGGTTCTGTAAAAATGAAAATCAACAACTCAACATTTGAACAGTACCTTTACTGTATTAAAATCTACACAGTTTATCACAGAAGTGTTATCAGATAAAATTTGACACCGATTCACATAAACAGCTATTACTTCAGTCAGCCAAAAGCTCGGTCAAAGTTGTAGGTTTGGGTTTTAATGAATGCCTTAAAGGAGGAGAGAAAAGGATAGAGGCAGAGAACTTTACAGAGTTAATGCAGTGTTTAAGGAGCTAATCACCAATGCTGGAGGGACTGAAGTAGGCACCGCACAAAATGCTAGGATTGGAGGAATGTAAGGGTTACAAGGCTGGAGGGGTTTACAGAGAAAGAGAGTTGGAAAAGTTTTGGAACCGTTTCGTAAACAAGGATGACAATTTTAAAATTGAGGCATTTTCAGACTAGAAGCTAAATTACAGCAGATACAGGAGAGATGGGTGAATAGGACTTGGTATGTATTAGAATCCAGCACCAGAGTTCTCAATGAGCTGTGTTTTATAGGGCCTAGAAAATGAGTGATCAAACAGGACAACAATTGGATATCAAAATGAGAGTTTACAAAGACACACATGATCGTTTGAGCAGCAAATAATAGGAATTTGGATGTTGTTAGAGGTGAGAACAAGTGATCTTTACAATGACATAGATTTGTGGTCTAAAGCTCATCACAGGGTTAAATTGTGTTAGATAATTATTTGCGTTTTGTTTAGTTGACACCTGTATTTTAAATGCCTCATAAATCTTTGTAATTGTTGGCCTAATAGTTTGCATTGCAAACTCTTTTTCAGTTTTTCTTTATGATATCAACAGATTATATTCATGCATTGGCTTTAACACATTAAAACATCAGAAGATACAACACAAGAGCATAACGTGACAAAAATTGACAATCAACCAAAGAAGGGGATACTCAGATGGGTAACTAAAATCTTCTTAAACAAGCAAGTTTTGAAGAGAGTTTTGAAAGGAGAATGAGGTATAATTACTTCATTCATATGATGTAAGTTAACACAATTTTGATGTCAAAATGGTAGCATGCAATTTCTATACTTTTCAAAGCAAGAAATCTGAATTGGTTTACAACAAGGATGGAATGATATTTAATTTTCTCATTTAACAGATCACGGGTTGTATCATATGGAAGCACTGCCACACTTTGCTTGAAGCAAAGTCACCAATGCTGTAATGTACAGAGTCTTGTATCAGTTACATTAAACCTCAGCTTGTGTACTTAAAGAAGCAGAATGGATTTGTTGAAGGATTGATGTCTTTACAAAATCTTGTACATTAGATATGATGATCGTAAGAAAAACATCAAAGTTTAGAATGAACCATAGTTACCAACCATATCAGCGGTTGCATCCATTTCCTTCACCACAGAGAAGTCTGCAGATGAAACCAAAATTGGTGGTGTAGTGGACAGCCAAGAAGATTACCTTGATCAGATGGGTTGGTGGGCTGAGGAATTTAATTTGGATACATGTGAGATGTTGTATTTTGGAAAGGCAGGACTTATACACTTAGTCGTAAGGTCCTGGGGAGCATTGCTGAACAAAGAGACCTCAGAGTGCACATTCATTGTTACTTGAAAGTAGAGTCAAAGGTAGACAGGATAGTGAAGAAATCATGTGGTATACTTGCCTTTATTGGTCAGTATATTGAGTATAGGAGTTGGGAGGTCATATTGCACCTCTTCAGAGCATTGATTAGGCCACAATTTGAATACTGGATGCAATTCTGGTCTTCCGGCTACCAGAACAATGTTGTGAAACTTGAAAGGGTTCAGAAAAGATTTACAAGGATGTTGCCGGGGTTAGAAGGTTTAAGCTACAAGGAGAGGCTGAACAGGCTGGGGGTATTTTCTCTGGAGCATTGGAGGCTGAGGGGTAATCTTATAAAGGCCTATAAAATCATGAGGGGCATAGATAGGGTGAGTAGACAAGGCCTTTTCCCCAGGGTAGCAGTGTCCAAAACTTAAGGGCACAGGTTTAAGGTGAGTGGGGAAAGACTTAGAAGGGACCTTAGGGGCAACATTTTCACTCAGAGAGTGGTGCATGTGTGGAATGAGCTGCCAGAGGAAATTGTGGAGTTTGTACAATCACAATATTTAAAAGGCATCTGGATGGGTGTATGAATAGGAAAGATTTAGAGGGATACGGGCCAAATGCTGGCAAATGGGACTAGACTAATTTGGGATATCTGCTTGGCATGGATGCATTGGACCAAGGGACCTGTTTCCATGCTCTACAGCTCTCTGATTCTTTGACTCTAAATAAGCTATGTATCATTTAATTATGGCAAAAAATTCAAGAGCCATGAATTAGAGCAATGCACTTGACTTAGGACCATAATAGTAAAATATGGTGCTGTCATTCAGCAAAAGTGAGGGAAAAATCAGAAATGAATATGCCTGCTTCCACTGTCAATCAATTTATAAATTAGGATTAAGAAATGAACTTGAATTTATATACTTTAGCATTGACTAAAGTGTCAGAAATGGCTGCATTTAAAAAAAAGTTATCTTACAACTTTGGAGATACTTCAATCTCATCAGCAATGTTAGTTGAAAGTGTTAAATTTCAATTATAGGTTAGATAGAACCACTCCACTCCAACAATCTGACTTAAATCTAATTACAGGAAACTATTCCCTCCAATATCAGTTAATATGCCTTTTAAGTTTCCTTCACCAAAACATTTTAATAGCTGTGAGACATGCCCATTTGGTTCAAGCACCTACAGTGTGCTTACTTGGTAAGTTGCTGGTAGATGGTGTCAATGTGACATTGATATAACACAGTGCCACACAGCAACATACAAAGCATTTAAGCAGTCTAGATCTTGGCTTGCAGATAACACAGAACTTAGAAACATTTTAAACTGTGAGGAGGCCAGTTTCTGACTTGTAAAGAACTTAGTCAATTTTATGAGTGGGCTAATGGGTGGCAGATGAATTTCAACACAGAGACGTGTGAGGTGATGGATTTTGGTGCAAAGAACATAAAAAGATGGTATACAATTAAGGATCTTAATCTAAAGGGTGTATAAGAGCAGAAAGACATGGGTGTATATGTTCATAAGCCATTAAAAGTGTCAGGAAAGAGAGGGCTGTTAATTAAGCATACAGTTATCTAAGCTTCATTAATAGGGCATAGAATTCAAGAGCAAAAAGGTTATGCTGAATGACCGATACAAGACAATGGTTATACATCAGTTGGAGTATTGTATAGAGCTCTTGGCACCACATTTTAGAAAGGATGCGAATGCATTGGAGCGAGTGCCAAAAAGAGGTTTACAAGAATGGTTCCAGGGATGAGGAACTTCAATTATAAGGAAAGCTTGGTGAAGTTCTGTTCTCCTTGGAGAGAAGGCTAAGAGGAGATTGGAAGAAACTGTTCTCACTCACAAAAGGATTGAGAACTTTTTTCACAGTACGTAGTTTAGGCATGGAATGCAATGTCTGAAAGTGTGGTGAACCAGGTTTTACTGCGGCATCCAAGAGGACATTGAATGATTATTTAAATAGAAACAATGTGCAAGAATATGGCGGGGGGCAAGCAGAAGACTGCCATTAAGTCAAAATGTTCATAAAGGTAATGCAGACAACACAGGCCAAATGGCGTCCTTCCGCACTCTAACAAATCTGTGATGCTGTGATCGTTTTTCAGTTAATACTGTCTTCAACACTTGGTCTTTCCAAGGTTCTATTAAAATTTCCACTCCTATTCTTTAATAGTGAACTAAAAATCAAATAAATAGCAAATTTTAGTAGGATCTCATAGAATCGACAAATGCGCTACTGGAGTGCAAATGTGTGTAATGTATGTCACAAGGTCTTCTCTTGCAGCATCTACTGTAAAGAATTCTACAGTAGTGAAGAAGCACACAGCAGCTATATTTGTATACACCCATTAAACTATTGAAAATCTGAAGTAATTCCTCTGTATGAGTGAAGTATGAACAGGATGTCTCCTTTATGATTTTAGTGCGAGAATTTGGTCACTTATTACTGCACTAATCCACTAGAGAGAAAACTTAAAACTGAAGGTAATTCACTTAACAGTTTATAGCCACTAGAAATCATAACTGTCAAAATTTGATTGCTTGATGTTTGGGAGCGAATAGCCAAAGGCTAATGGCAGAATAACCCAGATGAGAACTACTGAAAGAGTCAATGTTTTCAATCCACATACAATCCTGGGAGCAGGTGAGGAAGAGATGTCTTGATCCACAAAAAAGTTGCAATTAAAAGTGTTCATATTTTGCATTATTTTACAGCGTTGCAATCAGCCAGTTGGAAGAGCATTAAACTGAAGATCTAAAATCCTACCTTCAGTACTGGTTTTGGCAGAATACTCGGGTCGGTTCCATTTCAAAGTTTTGAGGGGTTTCTTATGACACAGAGGTAGTTCCCCTAACTTTGTAAACAGGTAGGCTTGGCATAGGCTCATACCCACTGCTTTAGCGATGTGTCATAGCACTTCTGAACAGATTACTTAAAAATATCTACAGTGTATCCATAAATTAAATTGACAACTCGTAATTGTAATCTTAGTCACTGAGGGAGAATGTACAGTACTCAAGAAATTGTTAATCTAATCTCAAATCTACATAAATAAGGTGTGCTTTCGTCAGACTTCTGCCATCACTGTAATATTTAACCTAAGGCCCATTAAGTCTTGCCACATGCAAAGACTATCAGTGTCATATGTGCAATATGTTCAGAGACTCAAATAGATGTTTGCAAGTCTGGTAGTAGGGTTACACATATATCTGTCATTCTTTATTCCAGTATATATCCACTTGTTATCTGCTTGTAGAGGTTACACTTATTAAAAAGACCTATTGCAAGGGAAGGCAAGTGGAGGGCTGGTGAGGTGGTGGGGAGGTATTTTGTTGAGAGGGATGTTACCGCCTTTAAAAGCCTCAAGTATGGCATCTGCAAATCACATGTGGCTATTAAGACACAAATTTACGAAGAATTACAATGTAGATTCCTATGTTTCCACTGTTTCTAATCATGTCGTCATTGGGAGATAATCTTATTGGCCAATAGTTGGTATTTTAATTTAGCTTGCCTCCAGAAATTGAGCCAATGAACTTTGACACTTCCAGCATTATCGCTCAAAGTTGGAACTTTGAACATGAATTTGCTGGAAGAACTGTGGATTGACCTGGAGAAAAAGATATAACAAGTTCTGGTTTAGGATTGAAGTCTTGGCAAAGTGGCCTACTGCCAGGAGGCATGGTCACTCCACCTCCAAACTTACCTGCAAGCAAAATGTTAAATAAGATCACTAAGATATTTTAATCACATCTCCAAGTAATATTAGGCTGCACAAGTACCATTAAGTAGCCAGGAAGTTAGTTGCTTGCCAAAACATTTCCTGCACCTAACCTACTGCCAGGCAATGACAAGTTCCAATTTGAAAGAATCCGACCATTTCCCTTTGGCACTCAACAGTACTGTCAATGCCGGATTACTCAAGATCAAAATCTTAAGTGATTGTTGTTCATAAATTTAACTGGACTAACTTTGTAATTATTGTGGCTATAAAAGCAGGTCAGAATCTAAGAATGTTGTGACCATTAATGCCCCTCCTGTCTTCAAATGTCTGCCTACCACCTACAAGGTATAAGTCAAGAGTGTGATAAAATATACCCTATTGGCTGGATAAGTGCAACTTGAATAACACTCAAGAAACTTGAAACCATCCAGGCCAAAGCATCTTCTCTGCTGCATAAACATTCATTTCCTCTTTCCCAATACAAACAGTAGCAGCAAGCATGTGCTATCTCTGCTACATATAACTTGCATTTCAATAACTCAACAAGCCTCCTCAGCAGCTCCTTGCAAACCTGTGCTCTCGAACTCACACTCATGACTGTGTGGCCAAATTTCATCCGAATGCCATCTACAAGTTCACTGACAATACCACCGTTGTAGGCCAGATATCAAACAATGACAAGACAGAATACAGGAAGGAAATAGAATGCTTGGTGTCATTGGTGCAAAGATGACTATCATTCCCTCAATGTCAGCAAAACTAAAGAGCTGATCATCAACTACAGAAAGAAGGGAGAACGACTCATCCCTATCTACTTCGGTGGAGCTGAAGTGGACTGGGTCAACAGCATCAAGTTCCTAGGAGTGACAATTGCCAACAATCTGCCCTGGACCACCCATGTAAATGCAATGGTTAAGAATACACAACAGCACCTCTTCTTCTCAGGAGGCTAAAGAAATTCAGCACGTCCACAAGGACTCTCACCATCTTTTACAGATGCACCATAGAAAGCATCACTGCTTGGTATGGCAGCTGCTCTGCCCAGGATCGTAAGAAACTACAGAAAATTGTGAACACAGCCCAGACAATCATGCAAGCCAGCCTCCCATTCATTGACTCTATCTACACTTCTCATTGCTACGGGAAGCAGCTAACATCATCAAAGACACCTCCCACCCTGGTTATAATTTCTTCCAACCGCTTCCATCAGGCAAAAGATAGAAAAGCTTAAATACACATACCAACAGGTTGAAGAATAGTTTCTTCCCCATAGTTATTAGACTGCTGAATGGACCTCTCAAATTTCAAATCTAATGTTGATTTGCTTTTGTACAACTCCTGTAAAGCCATAATGCTGTATGCCTTTCTCTATTGAATCACCTTATGATCTGTATGCCCTTAAATGTTATGATCTGTCTCTACTGCAGACAAAACAAAGCTTTTCACTGTACTTAGGTACATATGACAACAATCAATAAAATCAAGCCACCTAGAAGGACAAGTGCAGCAGATTCATGCGAATACCACTACCACTGCAAATTGCATTTCAAGCCACATAGCATTCTGACCTGGAACTAGTTCCTCTCTGTTACTGGGTCAAAACCCTATCTCCCTTCAGTATTGTGAGTGTACCCCCACACCAAATGGACTTCAGAATTTGAAAAAGGCAGTATGCCAAGACCTTCTCAAGGACAATTTGGGATGAGCAATAACGACTGACCTTAATAGTAATGCTCACATTCCATGAAAAATTTTATAAACTGTCATTTGGTTGTAGCTTTAAATTGCTATTTGCATCATTTTAATTATTTAACGTGTGGTTCATGTTGATTAATATGATCTGAATGATTCTGTCACTTAGGAACTTTCCAGGAAAAAAAATGTCTTAATTTACTGAAAAGAAATTCTTCTTTGCTTTGTCAATCAAGTAACTGACCCTGCTCTTAATTTTCTTTACACTAATCCCACTGCTCACATTAGCATTCAAATTGTGTCTTGTGGCATATTGTTCTAATACTTCAATTCACAAAGGACCTCACTTATGAGTCAAAGCTTTCACTTCTCTTAAGGAAATGGTTTCACCACGTTCTTTAGATTTCAGGCTCAGTATTGTTCCAAACTTAGCTTTTTGCTCGTAACAAATTTTGCTGATTTTATAGGCCAATTATTTGTTGCTGGTGGGACCAGGTCACTGTATGTGTAAATTGTGCTTTTGCAAGAGAAGTGTACGTGATCTTGCGAAGTCAGCTTGTTAATGTAATTTGTATATTGCCCTGTGAATATTATCCCAGGCATTGCAGGACACTTTCAGGGTGTCTGACATAATTAATATGGCAGCAACTCTAACAGGGCTGCTGATCATATTGAAAGGAATTTGATTTGAAAATTCCTGTTTTTTTAGGTGTGGGCAATTCTGGCAATAGTAGTTACACTTTGCACTCTTAGTCATTCTGAGAAAATGAGGCAAGTTCCTTTTTGTCTTGATCTTGATTGTGACAATCATGCTAGCACAATGTGAAAATTACAGGACAAAGACATGATAACATTGAAGGAACGATTACATATTCCCAAGTCAGGATAGTAGGTGTTCTGGAGAAAAACAAGCCGATGATTATGCTATCATGATATTGCTGCTTTGCTGCGTTTGTCCCTCACAGTTGTAGTGGTCCAAGAGGAAAGAAAGGTTATAGTTTAGAATTTAGAATTAAGTACGATTTACTAAGTTTAAGTTATGATTAAAATCTAAAGTTTTTCTCTGAGTTAAACAAAAAAGGCCCCTCTTCAGAATAGCTGTGGTGTAGTTCGATTTTTAGAGAGTTAGCAAAAAATATTCCTTGAACAACAGCACAGCAAAGCTGAAGGCATCTATTAAAAGCAGTACAAGTGCACTTCCCATGAAGAACTCAGTTCTATTGGTCAAGAGTGCAACGCCTAGATTTTTAGTCATATGAGAATTCAGTAGTGGGGAGAAGAGGCACATCTTCACTTTTACTTTCCTTACCTTTTCGGATTGCACCACATCAGCTGCAGAGAGCTGGTACTGTCCAGTTTGAAAAATAGTGATGAACAAGAGTGACATCGTAAGAATCTGATAAATCAGCGAGTTGTTAAGGGTTTACATATAACTTCCATTTGTAAATGGTGTCAGCATTTAGTTGATACAGTGAAATAGTAGTAAGGAATAACAATTAATTTTACATGATTGGAAAAGTCTCACTTTTTTGAGATAAAAGGCATGCCATGGGTACCCACACAGGCTGCAGTTATCTCTGCAGTTATGTCTGTCTCTTTGGAGTACATGGAACATTTCTTGTTCCTGTCTTATTTGGGTCCATCCCCACAACTCATCATTGGTTCTGCTTCCCTCTCTTGTTCAAAATTGGAAAAGCTTATCAATTTTGCTTCCAATTTCTGCCTTGCTCTCACTTTCACCTGGTCCATCTTTTACTCCTCTCTTGACTTCCTTGACAACTCTGTTTCCATTTCTGGGGATAGATGAGCAGCAATATCCATTAAAAACAGACTGACTTCCACAGTTGCCTGGACTATACACCCAGCTTCCTGGAAGGACTCCCTTCCATTCTCTCAGTTTCTCTGTCTCTGTCACATTTGTTCTGATGATGTCACCTCCTGCAGAGGGCCTCAAAAATGTTCAGCATTTTCTTCAACAGGGGATTCCCAGCCACTGTGGTTGACAGGATCCCCAGGCATGTCTCCCACCATTTCCTGTACTTCTGCCCTCATTCCTGCTCTTCCCTCCTACAACATTGATCGGGTTCCCTGGGTCCTCACTTTCCACCACACCAGCATCTGTACCAAAGGTTCATAAGCTGATCCACATCCAGTGGGTTGCCACCACCAGACACCTGTTTGCCTCCCATCCCTTGTCAGCTTTTCACAGGAAAATTCCATACAGGCCTCCCTGGGCCACTCCTTCTCTGCATTCAAACCATCCCCACACCCTCATGGCACCTTCTCATGCAACCAGAAAGGAGTAAAACCAGCCCATTTACCTCCTCCCTCCTCACACCCAAGGCACTAGGTGAAGCAGTGATTTAGCTGCACTTTACTCAATCTAGCCCACTATATTCACAATGTGATCTCCACTATAATGGGGAGACAAAGCACAGACTGGGTGACCACTTTGCAGAATACTTACATCTGTCCATAAAAATCACCCCAAGCTTCCAGTTGCCAAACACTTTAGCACACCACGTGTTCCCTGGCCAACATCTTTGTATCGGACTTGCTGCAGTGCTCCAACAAAGCTCAGGACGAGCTGGAAGAACAGCATCTAATTTTCCACTTGGGACCTTGCAGCATCAAGTTCAATAATTGTAGAACCTGAACATCTCATTCCATGTCCTTTAACCAGCCCACACCCCAGGCCATGTTATGATCAGGGCTGCTATCAGCACAGCCAATACATTATCACATATAGAGATAACACAGTGTGGAGCTGGAGGAACACAGCAGGTCAGGCAACATCAGAGGAGCAGGAAAGTTTCAAGTCAGGACCCTTCTTCAGACATTATCACCTACTTATGGTCTCCATTATTGGTTTTTCTTTTTTCTATGTCTTAACATCATCCATCCTTTTGTCTGCCTAACTGTGTTTCTTTCTCTGTATTAGCTCTGTCTCCACCTATCCATTCCCTCCTATCCACCACCCAACCCCTGACTTCAGCGTATATGTCACCTTTTCCTAGCTGTTATCAGTTCTGAAGGAGAGTTGCTAAAATCAGAATATTAACTTTGCCTGCTCTCCACAGATGCTACCTTACCTGCTGAATTTCTACAGCAATTTCTGCTTGTGTTTCAGATCTCCAACATTCTGAGTTCTTTGTTTTATTAAAGTGAGTGGAGGCTTTCTAGACAGAAGGAATGAGAAGTTAGTAGTAAATAAGAAGGAAGTGGAGGAGGATCCAAAAAATGTCAGTAGTTACAGATAATCAGGAAATGGAAGGGAGATATGGACGCTATTAAATTACAATCACAAGGGAAATGGTACTGAGAAAACTGATGGACTTCATTCTAGGCTCATAAAAGAAGTGGTTAATGCGGTTGTAGATGTATAGATGTTAATTTTCCAAAATTCACTAGCTTCTGGTAAAGTTCCTTTAGACTGGAAAGTAGGATATATAATTCTTCTATTCAAGAAGGTAGGGAGGCAGAAAACTTAACACTACAGGCCAGTTAGATAGATGTCTGTCGAAGCAACTGAGTTAGAATTGATCATTAGAGATGTTATAGCTAGGAAGTTGGAAAAACTCTTACTAATCTGGAAGAGTCAGTGAGGCTTCGAATAGTGGAAATCATAGGGCTGGGTGAGAGGTATTTTCCAGGCCCTGACTGATGCAGGCTATGAAATTTGGGAAAGTGGAATGAGATGTCAAGGAACGCTCTTCTCAACATCAAAATGGAAGATTTGCATTTTCCAACCAAGTCCTGAATTTGAGACAAGATTAGTACCAGTGACCAGCAAGAAGCCTTTAAATAGCATAAATACTTATTATCAGTCTTATTATTACTTAATCCTTTCTCATTAATACATAATCTCGTACTCTCATCAGTCACAACAGGAAACAGACGCTCAAAATTCACAATATGAAAGTCGGAGTGGCTATCTAGTGACTCCAGTTCGCTGTTTGCTTAGCCAAACCTCCTCCTTGTACACACTGCAACATATCTCAGAAAAAGCTCCACGGCAGAGACTGCATACAACCTCACATCCATGGACATTGGCACCTACCATGTCCCAGCCTTTTGGCATCATCATAGCTCATCTCCAATCTGTTTATTTTACACTGCTGTATTCTATGCTGCACTTTGAAGTACTTTTTATTTCAGAGATGCTGCAAGTACACTTGACTGGAAGATGCTCCATTTCAGAATTGATCTGCTCTTCTCTGCAGTATCTCCTTTAAATTATTTCAAAGATATATTGCACAGCCCTTAGCCCTCAGGCAATGACAATCAGAAGGTCTGTGAGAATATATTTGCAATGTTCCTGAAAACGCATTCCCTTAAATATGTTTACCTTCATTTTCAGTTAATACATTTTCTCTCCATCTCAGTACAGAGTGAACTTGTTTAATAGGAGTAATGTAAAGTTGGCTGATAGTAAACTGATTGCTTACTACGCACCACACTTCACTGTCTTTTACAGCCAAGTGTAAAACATGTTGTTATTGGATTACCGAGCTGCTTAGGAGGCTTACAAAATTTGAACTGTTTCTGTTTTCAGATGTCTGGTCGGCTGAGTATTTGTAGCATATTCTGTTTACATCAGCATCATTTAACCTTTTGTCTGCAAGATTTGTTGGATTCTTGAGAAATATTAAGGGATCATGGTCCAATAGTATCATGATTGACTGTCTTTCTCATTCCAGCTCATGAAATTCCATTCAAATAAAACTCGCTTGTCAAATGGCTTGGCTGAAATTTGATCTCAGGCCACATGTTGAAAAATTGGGCAGTTAGTTGTCAAATAAGAAACCACGTAGGGACTGATTTTACTCCATCCTACTGCCTGTACACAAAAAGAGTGTAAGTTCAAAGGCTTCACCGTCTCAAGGCTTCAATCCACCAATGTTTGACTGTTTAAAACATCAGCCAGAGGGGTGCTAATCATAATGTTCATTCTGCTAGTTCTGTAAAAACAAGATACTCTTTTTTTTGTGGGCTCTAAGCTCTCGATATTAACCCCTTCCGTAATATACAGGAAAGGAGTTGATATAGAGAGGGTGGCCCATGTCTCCAGGCAGAATCTGCCCCTCCAGTGGAAAGGGAGTGGGAATGATGTTTTGGGTCCTCGCAGCCTTTGGTCTCCCTTCTGCCCCTGTTGTGGCCTCTCTATGCTCTGACACAGTCAGTGATTTAACCCCTTTGACCCCAATCTCTGCACCCTGCCCCTTTGATGTTTATTCTCATCCCACAATTCACATTACCAAGATGCAGTCTTGACACCCATCCCTCTTAATTCCCATCAAACATCCCTGAGGGTGTCCAGATGTGGCCCTGTGTCAGTAGTTTTCCTGCTGGGCAGAGTGCCAGCCCATCAGATGAACTGACTGCTGGGTAGGGTGGAGATTAAATAACATATAATTAGATGCCTGCTCTAATTACAGGGTTTCTCTGTGTTATTGCATTCCCTCTGCATCCTCCCTGCCTCCCCATGTCTATCAGGGCCCAGATGTTCCTTTCTTACCCTCTTCTCAGTTTCTTCACTTACTGTTGGCACAGTTACATTGGACTTCCACCAAGTGGAGATTCAAGATAATGAAACAGAAAGCCTTTAGTGTCACTCATGGCTCATTACCATGACATTTCTAAACCTGCACCTGCTCTAGGCACAAGTGTTTTACTCACACCTCAGGGAAACCTTGAAGTGTGTATGAAGCATAAGGAGGTGGAGATTCTCTATCAGACTGACAGGAGATGAGATTAACTGCTGGTTGAAGCAATGCTGCAAGTGAAGATTTGCTTTGATTTGCAAAAATATCAGCAACAGACAGAACAAAATAAAAGCGGTTATTCTAAAACAGCAGAATGGTTCAAATGAGCTGCATGAGATCAATTTGTAGAGTCCCGGAATGATTATTCAGCTGGATAAATTTCAGTATTCTTTGCCAGATGTCATCAAATTCAAAATGCATTTTCATGTTTGTTTAATACCTGATTATACCACAGGTTTGTACTTCTAAACCAAAACAATCATATCAGCATCTGCATCATTTTGTAATGATCAAACATATTTACAGATCATTAGCTCTGTTGTTATTGTATCAAGTCGTGAAGCTAAATTGCTTCATTCAGCATGCTAATACTGCAACATGGCTGTCTTTTGAAAAAAAATGAAGTTTACTTTTAAATAACCATTTTAATATGATCTGTATACTTAGCTTCAGAAAATTTGCTCATTGCTCCTTGAGAACAGTATTGGATAACTCCAGCAAAGCAGAATTGTTTTCTTTTCACCAGAGTAAACATTATTTGAAGCGTTTGTTATGAAGTTGACATATTGCCTAAAAGGGATTTTTAAGAATGAACCCAATACAAATCAATGTCATTACAATAATTGAGTTGAAGAGCGTCTTCTAAAGCAATTTTGCCTAATAAAGGTGGAATATACACGCATGCCCCTAAATCAGCTCACTATCCCATACAATGTAACCAGACTTTGTTTGACTTTCATTTAGGTACAATGGAATTAGGAGTAAAAACAAGATACAGTGAAATCTATGATATGGAACAGAATCTTCCTGGGGTTTTATGATGGAGGGCAAGATGAGAAATTTCAAAGAATTCTGTAAGAAGTTGAGCAAGGCCTTTTTTTGATGTCCAGAGCAAAAGTTCCATTTTCCAACTAAGTTCCGGATGACTAGACAAGATTCTTACTAAAGAGTGGCAAAGGTCTATTAATGGGAATTTTCAATCATTATCACTAATCTCATCTCATTAATATGCAGGTTCCCATTCTACCATGTGCCAGATGGAAATTTGTTGCCGAGAATTTCCAACATGAAACTCGGATAAAATAGCTGGTGACTCCAACTCTTCCAGACCTCCATCATGGACACCCAGCGCCATCATTTCATGGCATACTCTGTGTACAGTGGCTACATGTACACCACATTGATGGATATTGACACCAAACATGGGTTAGCCTTTCCACATCATCATGAGACATCTCTGATCCACTTGCAGTACACTTGTACACTGCCAAGCTGCACTTTGGAGGTGTAGTGGCTCTTCTCATTGGAATGTTAATCCAAGGACACTTTGAATGGGGGGACAGAAGCCCAGCTCATGGATTGAATCAGACTCCATCTCATGACTGCCTGCTTGCTCTCTTAGGACTCACTCATATTCTGGATGCTTACAACATTGCTTTGCCTTTTTTCACAATGCCCTCTCAGCCTACTTTAAAAGCCTCACTGAGCCTCTGTCTTGTCTTTCTGTTTAGCACAAACACAAAACTCACCATTCTTATCAGCAGTCATCAGTCAAGGGGAAGCATATGTTGCTGCATGGCACTACAATATGCCATGTCACACCTACAACATATGCTGGCAGCATGTGCATCAGTCAGATAGCCATCTGTCAAACTAGTCAAGTCAAGAGGGATACTGTCAGTAAGGGAGTGCAGATACAGTCAGGCAAGGACTGCACCCATGATCAGTCCAGCGACTTAAGCACAGTCAGCCTTCGATTAGAAGCAGTCAGACTCAGGGGGTCAGCCTCAGCGATGTGCAGGAAGTGAACCATGGTCAGTCCTACTGGTGTAATGCAAACAGTCAGGGATTCATGGATTGTCAGTCAAGGAACTTCACAGAGAGTGGTTTGATATCTTGTCAGTCATCACTCTGGGCTATTTGTCTACATCAGTCCTAAGTCAGTAAGGCTGGTATGGAGCACAGTCAGTCCTGCAGGTTAGTGGAATGGATGTTGTGGTGGGTATCAGACGCACAGTTGTAGTAGGGAGTGGAGGAGGGGTGGGGAGTTCAACATTGAAGATTGAAGGCAGCAGCCTGGAATGCAAAGTGTGCAAGGACAGTAAAGGTCAAAATGTGATAAATGAGAGAAGCCAGTGGTGCATGGGAGGAAAGGGGATGCTGTGGGAGTGGAAGTATGGTGATGACAGGTGGGCACCACTGTCATTTCCATAACAGGGGATCTGCGAAGCATTATAGTAGGCATGAACAAACTGTAGTGATAGAATTCAGGAAGAAAGAATCTCGATTCAAGGGATTAGATGGGTGGGAACATATGTGGCGTTCAGTAGATATCAACATACCAGGTAGAAAGGGACAAGGAGGTTTGGACAGGGAGCAGAATCTGATGACCCGGTAAAGCCTGATGATCAAGGTAACCATTGCAACCCGCTTTGTCTTCCTGCTAAACGTAATCTAAATGTAATGCATGGAAAATGGATGCAACCATGAGTTGGTGATGTCACTGTCTGCTTTATGATCTAAAACACGGTCTTAATTTTTGCACAACAGACAGCACTTCAAGGGGTAATTCAATGACCATGTGCTCTCAAAAGCAATTTAAAATTATTTGCATTCATAGCATCGTGTATGCAGTGTACAAGTTTGTGGGATGTAATTCTAATCATAAACAAATTTTGACCATGTCATTGGTTATTGCAAATTTCAAGTGAATGTCTCTGTGAAACAGAAGTAATCACAGGCCACCTTAACATAGGCATCGGTGGACTACAATGCACAAAGTTAGTACAAGAATCCCTAGAGTACACAAGGCTAGAGAATTGATTCTCTCCACCTGAATTGTAAGTATCATTAAAGATTCTTTTATATGCAATGATGCTTTTCATGGATGATGTCAGACTGGAAGGAGAAGGAATCAATACTCATGCACCACTCACATGTTACTATCCATTTGCCACATGCATTCATCAGAATAAGATCCAGTGTTAAAGTGCCAAGATGTAAATATTCATGGCTTCCTTTTCAGAATGGTCTATGTCTCACTCTATGGTGGAATTTATTAAGGCCTTATTTGTGAATGATATGAGTGCTTGGAGTGTTGTCATTGCTAAGGTCTTGTTTTGGTTTGTTTCTTCTGCTCTCCATGCCAGGTCACGGCAAGCGTAACTGATGGTCTCAGCACAGGAGGTGCATGGGAGGAAAGGGGGTGCTGTGGGAGTGGAAGTATGGAGATGATAGGTGGGCACCATTATCATTTCCATAGCAGGGGATTTGTGAAGTATTATGGTAGGTTGAATTCACCAATAAAAAAGGGGTCCGGTTCCATGAATGTACAAGCAATCTGTGAACAAAAATCCACTTCTTAGAAGTTTGTTCCCAACTGTCTGAGAACTGCCACAATTCCTCAAGGATTCTCATGTTTCTGCTGCAATTGAGGGTTTCGATTCCTTACAAAGATGGTTACTATGTAACAAGGGCTACCCACAGGGACCATGTTGATTAATCTTTTATGCAACCCAGACCAAAAATACGATGAAACACATTTTTCAACCAAGGCTATCATTGAGCATGTTAGTGTGTACAACTGGATCAAGCAATGAGAGGATGTGATGGATGCTGAACAACTGGGAGAGCAGGAGGAGACTACCGAAGAGGAGGACCATGATAAGAACATTGAGCAGGAGGAACATTGCATTGAGCATAATTGACCGCAGGTACATTGGACACTACAAGTCAGGTGGGACTTCCTGCTACCCAGTTTCAGTAGATTGAAAGTAATCATTGAGTGTAAAATAGTTGGTGCTCAACATGCAAACATGTTCTGTCAGGCAAATGCAGCTTCTGTTTGTTTGATTTCTGTTTGCTAACAGTGATTGTAAATAAAAGTTAATCTTTACAAAAATTAGAAGCTTTCCTGTATGTGATGATCCCACATTCGTCTCTGATAAGATGCTGGGCTACAGTGGGCATTCTGGAGAGCATTCTATTTAGAGAGGCTTGTCAGTTGTGATGTGGCCAAGGACTAGTAAGTTGTGCAGCTGATATTTAAACATCTACAGGTATAAAAATGTGCAAATGTTGGAGCCCGTGTCAGTCATGCCACCTCTGCACCATGAGAGGGAGTTGATTGTTAAATTGGGATGGCCAACGCTTGACCGGTGGCATGGCAGGGTTTCCAAGATGGCACCAGCACCAAGGATGATGGTACATCCCAGGGTATCCCAGAAGAAGCAAATATCTCTCTTACAGTTACAAAGAGTGGAAAAATCAGGCTTGCGTCCAATGAGAGGGATACAGTTGGGGCATGGAAAGTAGTTAATATGGAAAGTTTAGGATAATAATACAAGAAAACTCATCAGGACTCCAAGAGTGAAACCATCTGTAAAAGTCAACAAAATTGACACCTAGCTGAAACATGGGAAAATTTGGCCTGTAGTATCTTAAACTGGACTGCACAGTAAGTGGGTGGTGGGCTTTGCTGCCTCACTGTGCTAGGAACCCGGGTTCAAGTATTGTTCATTTCAGGGGTACTCATTGTAAAAGCAAGGTCTAGATTCAGTGAATTTAAAAAAGTAAAAGTACTGAGTGAACACACTGCGATGATGCCAATCCCCAGTGGGAGATAGACACATTTGGCTTTGGCTGACCTTGCAGACGTTTCTGTGGACCACTAAGTTTGGAAATTTTGAAAGGCTCCCAGCCCTTAGTTTCTAATTCTAGCATTTGACAAATATAAACGTAGCTGCAAAGACAATTATTGTTACAAGTTTCTGCAGACTTTTAAAATATTTATCCAGGGTGCTACAGCAGAAAGAGAGTAAGTGTGTGGCTGCATTTATCCTGGTGGAGTGCAAAAGGTCATTGCCCTTCTTTCTGCATTGCTAGTTGTTTCCCTACATTCTGGAGATGGCATTGATCCAGGTGATGACCTCAGACCAGACTGGTCTGGTGGTACAGCTTCTTCCATTGATCCTTCAGGAATAGGATCCCTCTCCTTTGCACCCCCTTGATCCACCAGATCCTTACTAGAGAAACACAGTGCCATCTTCCCTTTGTCCAACATCTTCCAATTCAGTCTGTCAATGAAAAAAGAGAAACTACTTCCACAGATTGGAAATTCTAGAACTTGGGGCAATGTTTGAGAATTAGGGCCAGACCACTAGGAGAGATACTGGGAAGGATTTTGACACACAAAGTGTTGTAGAGATTTGAAATTCTCTTCCACAATTGGAAGTCTATGATAGATCAGGTTTTAATTTTAATTCTCAAAGAAATAGTTTTATTCTGAAATAGATAAATTTATGTCATGCAAAGGTATCAAGAGATATGGGCTAAAGTTAGGTGTGTAGAGTCAGGCCACAGATCAGCCATCATATCATTGAATAGCAGAATAGGGTGAGGGGATGAATGACCTACTCCTGTTCCTATTTTTCCATATTTATGAGTAGGGCAGTTTTGGATTTCCAGTGCTTATCTGAGTGTCCAGCAGGCTTTTCAAGATGACATGGGTGCAAGGAGTGCTAGTCTTTGGGTGGATATCTGCTGAGTAGTAAATTGTACCAGGAACAGCATATGGTAGGATGGGATAAAATGTGGTGTGAGAGATGCAACTGGGGTATGGTAAGTAATTAATGAGACACATTTGGTGACAAGTGGTGAGAAAACTCACTAAGCATTGCTGCGAAAAATTCTCCAAAAACTGAATGTAATTTGGGTTTAACCAAACCAAAATGTAAGATTCAGTCTATAGTAGCTGTTGTAATGGAGGAATATAGTAGACTAGAGATAATGGGAACTGCAGATGCTGGAGATTCCAAGATAATACACCTCCTCCCACCCACCCTCCTGCAAAAATTCCATCCCCTATTCCCAATTCCTCCGCCTCCGCCGCATCTGCTCCCACGATAAGACATTCCACTCCCGCACATCCCAGATGTCCAAGTTCTTTAAGGACCGCAACTTCCCCCCCACGGTGATTGAGAACGCCCTTGACCGCGTCTCCCGCATTTCCCGCGACACATCCCTCACACCCCGCCCCCGCCACAACCGCCCCAAGAGTATCCCCCTCGTTCTCACACACCACCCTACCAACCTCCGGATACAACGCATTATCCTCCAACACTTCCGCCATTTACAATCCGACCCCACCACCCAAGACATTTTTCCATCCCCACCCCTGTCTGCTTTCCGGAGAGACCACTCTCTCCGTGACTCCCTTGTTCGCTCCACACTGCCCTCCAACCCCACCACACCCGGCACCTTCCCCTGCAACCGCAGGAAATGCTACACTTGTCCCCACACCTCCTCCCTCACCCCCATCCCAGGCCCCAAGATGACATTCCACATTAAGCAGAGATTCACCTGCACATCTGCCAATGTGGTATACTGCATCCACTGTACCCGGTGCGGCTTTCTCTACATTGGGGAAACCAAGCGGAGGCTTGGGGACCGCTTTGCAGAACACCTCCGCTCAGTTCGCAACAAACAACTGCACCTCCCAGTCGCAAACCATTTCCACTCCCCCTCCCATTCTCTTGATGACATGTCCATCATGGGCCTCCTGCACTGCCACAATGATGCCACCCGGAGGTTGCAGGAACAGCAACTCATATTCCGCCTGGGAACCCTGCAGCCATATGGTATCAATGTGGACTTCACCAGTTTCAAAATCTCCCCTTCCCCCACTGCATCCCTAAACCAGCCCAGTTCATCCCCTCCCCCCACTGCACCACACAACCAGCCCAGCTCTTCCCCCCCACCCACTGCATCCCAAAACCAGTCCAACCTGTCTCTGCCTCCCTAACCGGTTCTTCCTCTCACCCATCCCTTCCTCCCACCCCAAGCCGCACCCCCAGCTACCTACTAACCTCATCCCACCTCCTTGACCTGTCCGTCTTCCCTGGACTGACCTATCCCCTCCCTACCTCCCCACCTACACCTTCTCCACCTATCTTCTTTACTCTCCATCTTCGGTCCGCCTCCCCCTCTCTCCCTATTTATTCCAGTTCCCTCCCCCCATCCCCCTCTCTGATGAAGGGTCTAGGCCCGAAACGTCAGCTTTTGTGCTCCTGGGATGCTGCTTGGCCTGCTGTGTTCATCCAGCCTCACATTTTATTATATAGTAGACTATAGCTGTTATCTTTTATTATTTACAACAGATATTTCAATTCAGAATAAATCCTTGCAAGATTGATACAGAAATCTTCTTTCAGGAATATAGTCGCTGTGAGATAATGTAGATTTTTCAAAATTTCTTTATTTCTTGTTTACAAGACATAAATGAGTAAAAAAAATTGATTTTCAAATTGATTTCAGAATTGATCCAAATATTACAGCAATGCATTCTTAACTACTGCAGTCATTAGCTCCAACTACACAAAAAATGATAGAAAATATTGATACTTTCTTCTGAATTGTAACATCTCTGACAGTTCCCATGCCGACAAACATTGAAATAAAGCCCAAATTGTCACTCATAATCTTATGAGAATGACAAGTATCAAAATTGGCCACAAGTGTTTACTTTTATTTTCCCCATGAAAGCAAAGACATCCCATAGTGGCATTTACAGCTGTTTAAACTTTTATTGCCGAAATCTGCACAAGTTCTAGAAAGTAATGCCACTTCAGGCTTCAGTCTTACATGTCTGTGACGAAATACAACTGCATAGATGTTACTTGACTGCTGGCAACAGCTCTGCTTGTGATGGTGATAAATTCAGAATATCATTTGCATGGGTTGAACACGGTAACTTTAACCATCGTGATATTCATGGCTGATTACTCAGACAATGCCAGTGATAATATTTGTCACTACTTTTAAAAAAGGATGCAAAAAGGAACGCTTTCTGAGCGATATCCTTTAGAAAGTTGAACATTACCTTATGAATAAATAAGGATTTTAGGAAGTTTTCTGAAGCATCCCTTCCTGATTTTCAAGCAGTGCATGTTGTTTTTAGGGTGGAGGATTTTTGGGGATGTTGGTGGGAGAAGGAGGTGAATTGGTAACCTGCTTTCATGTTTTCACAAATGCAAAGTTAAAATAGCAGACACGCATGAAACTACCTCTGGACTATCTTCCCAATTCTTTCTCCCTGCAGAACGTACTCAGTATCTAGATGGCATTGCACCACATCTAGCAATTAATATGGGAAACCTAGCACTTGGATGATTGGTATAAGCCAACATTTTAATATTTTGTGTTAAGTTACCAAACTTTGATTCTGTAGGACACTCAAATGCTGTTACCTTCTCCGAAGGCACCTTTATATTGAATCATACCTTCAAACCATCAGCTCTGCAATAAAAGCCACCCTTTCATTAGGGTCTGATGTGATTTTCTAAAATACTAGGATAAGACTTTATAATTACTACAGAGGATACATCTACCCCCCATCGAGCCGTACTCGCTGCATTGACCGACTGAGGTTTGAAACCGCGAAGATGAATGAGAATGTCATGGCGCCACATCGACATGGCACATCTCCCCGTTCTCTCTCGGTCAATCGCACGAGCGTCCGTTGGATGTCCAACTGAGAATCAAAACTACACACATCAGAAATATAGCAGAGTGCTACAAATGTCAGTCAGTACTGCAACAAAATCAAAACCAAAAGAACTGAAAATATCGTAAATCATGAACCAAAACAGAAGTTGCTGGGAAAAAGCCAGATTTAATATTTCAGGTCCAGTTCTGAGGAAGAGTCACTGGATCCGAAACATTAATTCTGATTTTTCTCCACAGATGTGGCCAGACCTGCTGACCTTTTCCAGCAACTTCTTTTTTGTTCCTGTAACAAAATCAGGTCATTATGACATTGAGAAACAACTGTCACAATGAACACATCCATACATCTCATGTTGTCAAAATTTCTATTTTATGATTTGAACAATTCAGTAATTCTAATTAATAGAAAATGTAAAAGAGCTATTTCATTTTAAAGTACGCATAAAACTCAGTTATTAATTTTAGATACTCTGTTTTCTTAAGCGTTGAGTGATACATGCTTACTAAGTATGGAAGTAATAAGATAGCTCGCCCAATACATTATGATCTATTCACTCATTAATTTCAAAACATTGGTTAGTGATATAACATAACAGTTACATTCTGTTTCCATATTATTCATGATATCAGATTAAATAGAATTTATAAAGTACATGCAGAACTTATCCATATATTTCATCAACTGCACTTCACAAAAAGAAATAGTAAATTCTCGTCATTAGTCTTACAAGTAACCGTTGTTCCTTTATTTACATTAGCTTTCCTGTATTATCAATACCTTTTAATTGACAGCTACAGTTATTAAGCATTTACTGGCAGTGTCAATATATTGTCAAAAAATCCTGAAAAGTTATCGAAGCATGATATAATTAGAAACATTGCATTTTATCTCCTATCTAAACTGAATTGGTAACAAGAGCCAAGTATATGATTGACAAAATAATTTTGTATCAGCATGAGTGTAAATTAACATTTCAGTGTACTCAGTGTTTTCTTTCACTTTTTGTTAGCAATACAGTTTTTATGTTGTCTAACTTTGTCAGGATTTTCCTGAAAATGCTTGCCAATGGCTGCAGAGGCCTGTTTTTAAATACAGTGATGGATTTGTAGCTACAAGAGCTGGATTCTCTTCATCACTCCAGGTCTAGCTTCAAGAGGAGTAATGAACTGATTCTGTCATGAACTCTTCAGGTCTAGCTGGTTTTGTGTTGGAGCCTCTGCAAAACAAAAAGCCCAGATTTGATTTGACATTTATCTTTCAAGTATTGCTCATCTAATTTTAGTATATGTCGACAAAAACCCTAAAGATGATCAACATTAGCAGGTGCAGCAGAAACCTGTGTATTAAAGATGTAGTCTTAAATATCAATATATATAAATGTGTCCTGCACATGTTTAATCAACATCACATTTCAAATAGATTTTTATGCCAATAACATTAAAATCTAGTAACATGACATAACTTTAGATTACAAGGTTCTCCGCAATTTTGCATTCATTACTTGTGGATTTCCTTACAGAAAAGATATACAATGGGTGCATGTTGATCCTTTGTTAGTTCTAAGTTTGCAAATAGAAGACATTGACCAAATATATCAAGCCATTTCAAATACCCATCATATTCAGTAATGCAGTTTTATCCACATGCAAACAGTGCAATTATGGGGCAGAATTTAGTGAAGCTGACAAGTAAATAGCGCTTGTAATCCTACAAATTCTGGGCTAAATTTATGACCTCCCAAGTTGGGACTGCTAAGCTGCTAACCCAACATAGGTTCATAAGATCCGTTGATACCACAAACAGTGCAGAGGTAGCCCTGGAAGCTGTTGGGTGCGGAAACATGCTGCATGAGTGGTTCACCTTGATTATCCAGAACTATATCCCAGCTGTAAAATAAATAAGAATAAGGTAGCCCTCTAACACTGACTCCTCACATATAAATCACATAGGCCTTGTATTTCCCAGCCAACTCATACCAGAGCATGCCTGAAAGTCACCCTGCATAGCCAATCATAACCTCCATTTCAACCAGTGCCCATATACTGAACTGCATGGCCTCTCCATACTAGCCCACTCCCCACTATCTACTTTCCCTTTGTAACCCCTATTCCACTTAGTGCCAAGTCATACCAACTGATAACCCTACATCCATTGCATTTTGCCCTTATACCTTACATGCCAACTCATGCAATATCTAACATGATGCAATGGAATAAAATAAAATTTTAGGCATCTAGTGATGAATTTACTATTTTAAGAACAGCACTTTCACTGATTAAAAAACATATACATATAAATCCCTTCAGGTATTTAATCTCTTCTGAAAGAAAAAGAAAACATTCATAGGCCCATATCAAAGACTTTGTAACGTCATGGACCTGTCAGACAAATTGAATTTATAGGTCCCTCGCTGTGGTGATGATAGTTTGTGGAATCAGTTACTGCAATATGAATCAGCATGTGATATGTGATTTTCAAATGAAACGGTTGTGATTGACTTGGGGAGATGTTTGTGACCTCATTGAGAGACACCAAGCACCTGGAAGTTGGACACAGTTCTGAAGAGTCCTTTGAAAAGGCAAGCAGAAGTCATAACTCAGCTTAAGATAACAAAGTGTTAAGCTGGATGAACACAGCAGGCCAAGCAGCATCTCAGGAGCACAAAAACTGACGTTTCGGGCCTAGACCCTTCATCAGATCTCTGATTCTCCAACATCTGCAGTTCCCATTATCTCTGGTCATAACTCAACTTGCTCTTCAAGGAGACATCACAAAAGAGTGAACTGTTCTGAGAAATGAGCTCCACCTGAATCACGCTGAGATTAGATTCCTGATGAGTGAGAGCTATAGATATATCTTTAAACTAAATAGTTCACTATGTATAAACTAACAAGAATACAATATAGATAATTGTTTGCATGCACTCTGCCAATGTTTCTGGTTGGTTTCAAATTCAAAACTGTGAAGGACATTAAATCTAATGTTGAGAAATTTCTAATTGAAAGGCTGTAAGCAAATACCATAGCCATTTGAACACAGCATGATGCCACAAAAAGCAATGCGATGAATTATCAAGTAAATATGCAAAGAACTGCAATTCTGAAGATCAGAAACAGTTATCAGGTGAATTATCAGGTAGAGTGTTGCATTAATGTGGTGTTGATTGTGAGAGGACGGTTAATCAGGACACAAAGAGTACTCTTTGCAGTATCTTGAATTGTGGCATGGATTTTTTTATATATTCAACTGAATAGACAGATGACTCCTATGGTTCATGGCATGGCCAACAAAACATCATTCCCTGATTGTTGTACTGGATTGTCAACCTAATCTTTTTACTCAAGTGATTCATTAACCACGTCATTTTTGAATCATACAGGTAAAAGTGTTGGGATGTATTTGTTTTGGGATAAAGATCTAGAACACATTGACCTTGCTTGATTTGTTTGTTACCAACTACATTTTGCAATTCTATCCTGCTGTATTACATTTATTCATGGGTATCCATTATTCTTTATGTACCCTTAGGCTACAGTAAGACTTGCTAAAGTGCAGTAACGCATTGTAAATAAATTTGACATATCTTTAATCTTCAGGGAAAGATTGTTATATACATTCAATCCATGGGATCAAAGAAATGCCAAGTATTAATCCCAGTCAGAGTGTGTGACTGTTGTATCCTGATATGATCACAACTTAAGCATCTGAATGATATGAATTTTAAGAGCTTGGAGGCAGTTATTTCCTCATTGCATTTAAATATGTATCCTGAGTGACTTTCAGTATACAAGGGGAAAAGCAGCCGGTCTTAATCAGATCAGATTTGCCTAATTCACTCCGTTCACACCCCAATTCTGTTCACGTAACTTAGCTGTTATCCCCAAGGTAACCATTACCTGTCTCACAAAAGCAACTATTTCCCTCCCTAAGACTGTCATCCTACAAACCTTGCCGTTACTCTCCTTCCCAAAATTAATCTTGGGTTAAAAATACAGCATAAGTATGTCAAAATGATTTTTTTTCATTTTCTTCAGATTTAACCATTTTCCTTAATGTAGATGTGCTCATTTGTTAAGTATATACTTTTGAATGAAAATAATATTTGCTACATAAAATTCAAGCGGGCTCTCCTTTCTAGTTTTAGCATCTGCTAATGTAGTCTGTTGCTTACATCGATTACATACATCAACATTTGATTATATTTAGGCATTTAACAAATATTTCTTTGAAACCGCATTTTGCTACAATCTTGTGTTTAATATTCATTGATTTGAGAAATAAGAAGAAAAGTATCCCAAAATTCTGCTAGAATTAAAAACCACGGGCTGATTCTTACCCTTTTTTTTAAATCAAAGTACAAGTCGCATCGGGATTTTTAGAGGCCTTCTCATTTTAGTCCTAATGAGATTTTTCACCGTATCTTAACCAATCTCATGTCATTAGCTGCCTAGCCCACTGTAATGGCATCTCCCATGTCTAATTATATCCCTATTTTACCACCATCTATTCACAGAAAATCTTGCCATTCACCAGATGCCCACCAACACATTGGCATACTTTGTATATATGCCATCTATAAAAGGCTACTATGCACCTGGACAAGCAATGGGAATTCATTTATATGGAAATAATGGAAAATGGGAAAATCAGGAGTTTGGCCCTTGGTAACGATTTTCAATTGAAAACGAATGCAGAAATGATGGACCAAATGGCCTCCTTCAGCACTATAATACTTCTGTGTGATTCTGGGCATTTCATATCAAGAGAATGGAAATGAATAGCAAGGAACACAACTTGCAGTGGACACCATCAGCTCTGGAATCCACCTGGTTGCCAGCACTACCCAAATGTCTCCATGTCTCTTTCTACCTAATGCTTTTCCATACGGTCATAAGATACAAGAGCAGAATTAGGCTATTCAGCCCATTAAGGCTGCTCCACCAATTGATAATAGCTGATATGTTTCTCAACCCCACTCCCCTGCCTTCTCCCCACAGCTCTTAATCCCCTTACTAATCAAGAACGTATCTATCTCTGAAATAATCTCAATGACTTAGAGTCATAGATCATGGAAACAGGCCCTTCGGCGCAAACTGTTTCATGCTGACCATGGTGCCCACTCAGCTAGTTCCAATTGCCTGCACTTGGTCCACACCCCCTAAACCCTTCCCATCCATATACCTATCCAAATGTTTTTTTTAAATGTTGCAATTGTACCTGCCTCAACTACTTTCTCTAGCAGCCCACTCCATGCAGGCATCTCTCTCTGCATGAAGAAGTTGCCCCTCAGGTCCTTGTTAAATCCATCCTGTCTCACCTTAAACCTATGCCCTCTAGTTTTCAATTCCCCAGTCCAAGGACAAAAACAATATGCATTCATCCTATCTATGACCCTCATGATTTTATACACCTCAGTAAGGTCACCCCTCATTCTCCTACATTCCAAGGAATGAAGTCCTTTCCTCGCCAACCTCTCCCTATAGCTCAGGCCTACTAGTCCTTGCAACATCACCGTAAATCATCTTTGCACACTTTCCAGTTTAACTATAACGGAATGACAAAATCTATACATAATACGCCAAGTGTGGCCACACCAACGACTTATACAACAGTAACATAACATCCCAACTCCTATTATCAATGCATCGACTGATGGAGGACAACATGCTAAATGCCTTCTTCACTTCCCTGTCCACCTGTGACTTTGCTTTCAATGAACTATGTATTTGTACTCCTCTAAGTCCCTCTGTTCCACAACACTCCTCAGTACCTTACCATTTACTGTATAAGTCCTACCTTGATTTGACTTAGCAAAATGCAACACTTCACACTTATCTGTGTTGAATTGCATTTGCCCATCCTCAGCCTACTTTTCCATCTGATCAAGATGCTTCTGTAATTTTTGATAGCCTTCTTCGCTATCAATGATACCTCCTAATTTTATATCATCCCCAAACTTACTAATCATGCTTTGTATATTAACATCCAGATCATTTATGTAAATAGCAAATAACAAAGGTCCCAACATTGACCCCTGTGGCACACCACTAGTCACAGGCCTCCAGTCTGACAAACAATCTTCAACCATCACCCTCTGCTTCCTACCATCGAGCCAATTTTGAATTCAATTAGTTAGCAACCCCTGGATCTCATGCAATGTGACTTTCATGACTGGCCTACTGTGCAGGACCTCATCAAAGGCCTTATTAAAGTCCATATAGACCCTACCCTCATCCATCCTCTTGGTCAGCTCTTCGAAAAACTCTAAAAGATTTGTCAGACATGACTTCCCACTGGACCGGAAACAGTAACGCTGATTTTTTTTCTTCACTGATGCTGCCAGACCTGCTGAGCTCTGCAGTTCCGTCCCTAGTCTCCGATAATGTCCGAGGATGGGTTAGTCCAGGCCCAGGGGATTTATCCACCATAAAGTGCTTTGAGGTTGCAAACACCTCCTCTCTGGTAAAATGTATGCAGTCCAAAACATCCCCGCCTCTTCCCTTATATTCTTAGCATCCATGATTCTCTCCTCAGTAAACCTCCCCCAACTCCCGTGGCTCCACATATAGATAGCTATGCTGATCATTAAGGGAACCTATCTCTCCCCAGCCACCCTTTAATATAGCAATAAAACCTCTTGGGATTATCTTTAACTTTATCTGCCAGATCAATCCCATTCCCTCTTTTTGCTCTTCTGATTTCCCTTTTTGAGTGTGCTTCTACACTTCTTATAGTCATTTCGTGATTCGCTTGAGCCCAATAGTTTAAACCCAATGCATGCCTACTTCTTTTTCCCAACCAGCACCTCAATATTTCTCATCAGCCAGGGATCCCTAAACCTGCCAGCTTTTCCCTTCACCCTAACAGGGACATACTATCCCTGGACTCTTAATATCACACTTTTAAAAGCCTCCCATTTGTCAGTCATTCCTTTTCCTTCAAAAAATCTCACCCAGTTGACCTCTGCTAGATCCTACTTAATGGCCCCAAAATTGGACTGCTCCAGTTGAGCACCTTAACATGCAGGCCTGTCATATCTTTTTTCCATAACTGTGTTAAACTAAGAGAGAAATGGCCACTGGACTCAAAGTGTTCTCTGACTGACACTTCGGTCACTTGCCCAGCCTTGTTTCCAAAGAGGAGGTCCAGTGTTTCACCCTCACAAAGAGGACATACCACATATTGATTTAGGAGACTTTCTTCAACATATTTCACAAATTCCGATCTGTCCAGCCCTTTTACACTCTGGGTGGCCCAATCAATAGAGGGGAAATTAAAATCTCAAACCAATACCACTCTATTATTCCTACAGGCATCTGCAATCTTTCTACACATCTGCTCCTGTAGTACTTTCTGGCTATTTGGGAATCTATAATATAGTCTCAATAGAGTGATCATCCCCTTTTTGTTTCTACGTTCTAACCATATGGCCTCATTTGTGACCCATTAAGAATATCCCCTCTAAGCACTGTTGTTATGCCCTTTCTTATCAAACCAGCAACAATTTTAACTCCCCTTCCTCACTTACTTGTACTTCTGTCACACCTATAACTTCTGTATCCTGGAACATTGAGCTGCCAGTCTTGCCCTTCTCTCAGCCATGATTCTGTTAAGTCTATAATATCCCAGTCTCCAGAGCCAACCCATGCTCTGAGCTCACCTGCCTTATCAGTCAGCTCTTGTGCATTGAAATAAATGCACTTTAAACCAGAAGTCTTTTCACTTCCTTCATTGCGCCCCTGGCTATCCTGAATGGTAAACTTGCTCTCAATGGCTAATACATTTTTCTCTGACTTCTCAATGGCCCCACTCTTATTTAGAGTCCTACTCCCTCTGCCAAACTACTTTAAACCCTCCCGGGTAACACGAGCAAATCTCCCCTCGAGGATATTGGGCCCCCTCTGGTTTAAGTGCAACCCATCCCTCTTGTACAGGTCATCTCTATCCCAGAATAGAAGCCAATGATCCAAGAACTGAAAACTCTGCCTGCACCAGCTTCTCAGTCACTCATTCATCTGGCCCATCTTTCTATTTCTATCCTCACTGGCACATGCCACTGGGAGTAATCCAGAGCTCACTACCCTTAAGGTCCTGCTTTTTAACTTCTTGAATAACACCCTATACTCATTTGGCAGAACCCCATTCCTTTGTCTATCTATGCAATTTGTGCCAATGTGCACAATGACCTCTGGCTGTTCACCCTCCCCCTTCAGAATGTTCTGGAACCACTCAGAGACATCCTTGACCCTGGCACTCGAGAGGTTGCACACCATCCTGTAATCTCTTCTATGGATGCAATATCTCCTGCCTTGGCCTTCACAGCTTTCTGCGGCAAAGTTTCCCTGAAGAAACTTCTCTTTATTTCAGTTTGAAAAGGTTGACCCTACACTCTGAGGCTACTCGCTTGGGTCCTAGTCTCTCCCACTAGTCAAAACATCTTCTCTACATCCACTCTATACAGACCTGTCAGTATTCTGTAAGTTTCAGTCAGATCCCCCACATCCTTCTAAACTCCATCAAGTACAGATCCACAGTCCTCAACCGCCCCTCATATGAAAAGCCTTTTATCCCCTGGCCCATTCTTGTTAACCTCTTCTGAATCCCTTCCAATGCCAGCACATCCTTCCTTGGATACAGGGCCCAAGATTGATCACAGTTTTCCAACTGCAGTCTGACCAGACCCTTATACAGCCTTACTAATACATCCATATTTTTGTACTCTAGCCCTCTTTAAAATGAATGCTAACACTGCTTCTGCCTTTCTAAATGTCAACTGAACCTATATGTTAACCTTAACAGAATCCTGAACTCAGGCTTCAAATGCATTTTCATAGAATCCCTACAGTGTGGAAGCAGGCCATTTGACCTATTCAGTCCACACCAATTTTCCAAAGGACTTCCTATGCAGACCCACCCCTGACCATATCCCTGTAACCGTGAATTTCCCATGGCTAATCCACCCAAGCTATACATCTTTGGACTATGGAAGGGAACCAGAGTACCCGGAGGGAACCCATGCAGACATGGGGAGAATGTGCAAGTTCCATACAGATAGTTGCCCAAGGGTGGATTCAAAGCTGGCTCCCTGGCACTGAGGCTGCAGTGCTAACCACTGAGCTACCGTACCACCCATTCTGATGGTCCTGAGTCTTATGTCTCATCTCAAGGTTTGTCACATCTTTCCTCAAGTGTAGTAATTACCTGTACTAGATTCAACACTCTAACCATCACCTCATCAGATTCTAGAAGGATCTCATTGGATATAAAATAGTAATTGTAACACCTTTTATTCAATAAAATAGAGAGCTGCAGATGGGAGACTATAAGCCAGTTAGCCTAATGCCTGTCATGCAGAATTCGTTATTAAAAAGATTATAGCAGAATACTTAGAAAATTCCATGGCTTTGTGAAAGGAGAATTAATTTTATAGTAACATTCAAGGTGGCAGAAGGGAACTCATGGATGTGGTGAACCTGAATATCTAAAAGACCTTTAATGAGGTGCTACATCAAAGGTTCCTGCATAACGTAGCGGGACACAAGTGAACAAATGAAGATAATAAATGTTTGGTGGGATGGGTTGGAAGTATAAAGGAAGTCACTGTCAATAGGTTATCTGATGACATCTTCAACAGCGAGATCAGGTCATGGGGTGGGCAGAGTGTAGAAACTCTTACTGCCAGATAGACATTCCTTGTTATGTTTATATTGTACATAGTTCTAAAGAAGAGCTGCTTCTTGTCCATTTATGAACAAACCCACATCTGACTAAGCAGCTTTTTTACAAAAAGCATAGCCAGCCTTTCCATTATGCCTACCTATCAATTTTAACTCTATCCTTAACTCTACTATCACCATTCTACAGATGTTTTGTCAGATTCCTCTCCCCAAGGGAAAAAAACAACAGAAATATCATTGACTTTTTCAGTCTTGCCATGTGCCTTGAAGTGTATGTAATCCTCTTTCTCCCAATAGGTTCCATCTCATCCCTTATAATGAGCTTCCCACTTACATGCTGGCAGATTTTCATGTTAAGTACCCTTCTATTCTCATATTCTCACTTGCAAGTCTCTTGCTCGTCTTCATTTTCCCTCACAACTCATTGTCTTGACCTGGTTTTTTTTTGAAGAATGCACCTCAGATGTATCATATGCTTTACTATGTTGTCTATTTTATTATCTCGGAACTTGTGCACCTCAGATGTATCATATGCTTTATTGTCTATTTTATTATCTCGGAACTTGTGGTTTTGGATCCAACTAGTCACACCTAGCCTGTACTAAAAACGTTCCCTCCTTAAAGATCAAGCTCTATGATAGATTTTCCTGTCAGATTTTTAGTTCCGGCGGACAAAGGGCGCATGAGTTTCACACTGAACAGAACGCTTCCAGAAAGGGAACATTTTACCCGCTGATACTGACACTGACCAACAGATGGCAACAGACCCAACACCACAGCTGGTAAAAACCAAAAGAACTGCGGATGCTGTAAATCAGGAACAAAAACAAAGTTGCTGGAAAAGCTCAGCAGGTCTGGCAGCATCTGTGAAGGAGCAAACAGAGTTAACGTTTAAGGTCCGGTGACCTTTGTCAGAACTAGTTTATCACAACTGGAAAACTGTATTGTTATCACGCTGAGGAATCTGCACGAAAACAAGTGAAATTAGCGGAGATAATCAGAACTGCAGATGCTGGAGAATCTGAGATAACAAGGTGTAGAGCTGGATGAACACAGCAGGCTAAGCAGCATCAGAGGAGCAGACGTTTCGGGCCTAGACCCTTGCTCAGAAATGAAATCAAATTTAGGAAATTTGATTGCCAGGCAATGAAACCAGACGGTACAAATCTTCTCAAAAACCTTGAATTTCCACTTATCCCATTGTTGTTAACTCTGTTTCAATTTGGATGTTCTGAATTACATTGTTCTTTGTTCTTCTGTATTACCATTCTAACCTATGAATTATTGACTTGCTTATGGACAATTGTAGCAAGAGCAGTCCATTCAGCCTTTTTGAGCCTGTTCCACCATTTTGTTTTATCATGACTGATCATGTAACTCGAAATCCTGCATCTGATTTCTCTCCATACACTTTTATCCCTTTAGTCTTAAGGACCATATCTAATTGCTTCTCAAAAACGTCCAACGTTTTGGCCTGAACCACTGTCTGTGGGAGAAAATTTCAAAGGCTCACCACTTTCTGCATGAAGATGTTTCTCCTCATTTCAGTTCCAATTGCCCTACCCTGTATCCTTCGGCCTTGATTCCTGGTCCTGGATTCCCCGCTTATTGGGGCATCCTTCCTGCATTTATTGTGTTCTGGTCCACTTAGAAATTTATTGGTTTCTATGAGATTACTCCAGCATTCTTTTAAACTCCAGTGAATACAATTCTAATTGATCTAGTCTCTCTTCTTATGTCAGTCTTGTCACTCTCGGAATCAGTCCGGTAAACCATTGCTGCACTCCATTCATTACCAGATCATCTTTCTTGAAATAAAGAGACTACAACTGCGAACAATACGCTATGTGTCATCTCACCAAAGCCTGTACAACTACAAAAAGACATCCCCGCTCCCATGCTTGAAACCATTTGCTATGAAGGCCAACATACCATTTACCTTCTTCACCGCCTGCTGCACTTACATGCTTACTTTCTGTGACTGCTGGTCTTATAGCACACCTTCCCCTTTCCCAATCTATTACCATTCAGATAGTAATCCTCCTTCCTGTCTTTGCAACCAAAGTGGATAATCTCATATTTATCCACATTATAATAAAACAAACGGCTGTCGACACTGGAGATCTGAAACAAAAACAGAAGGAGCCTGAGAAACTCAGCAGGCCTGGCAGCATCTGTACAGACAAAAGAACAGAGCTAATATTTTTATTCCAGCAACCCTTCATCTGTTGACACCTGTTGAGTTTCTCTCATGCTTTCTGTTTTTTATTATCCATATTATATTTCATCCTTTGCTTTTGCCCACTCAATTTAGCTTTCAACCTGAAAATGAAATTATACTTTTGAAAGAATGTGTATACTTGAATTTCTTGTTTTGCCTTATGGTAATCATTTAAGTATTTATTTATCAGTAGAACACTAAAACACTTAGTGGAGACATAATAGCACAAGTTGTAGTGGTATTCAAATTCCAGGCATGAGCTTTGACGAGAAAATAAATTAGAATCTCTTCCTATGAACAATATTTCTGCAGATTTAATTCTTCTGAAGTTATTTCATTTGATGCAGGATTCAGAATACTGCAGCTGGAAGAGCCATATAAATGTAAACCATCAATCATCTGGTATTTGTTCTAATAATGATGGATAGGAGCTTCTCTAGTCACAACATCACCAGCATATATGTAAAGATCTCTTTTCAGTACTTTTCCTGAAATAATAATGTTTTTGAGAAAAAATCTAACAGAGCTAACATCTAAAGAACTAACAGACATGCCCCATGCCTCCTCTCTCTATTTATTTCTGAGCTCCCTTACTCCTCCCCATTTCTGAAGAAGAGTCCCAACCCAAAACTTCAACTTTCCTGCTCCTCTGATGCTGCCTGGCCTGCTGTGCTTCTCCAGCTCCACACTGTGCTATCTCCAACTGATATGCCATCCAGTTTCATCCCAGTCAATTTCTCCCTTCCTCTCATTCCAGGAGAAGACAGTCCATGCCAGGGCAGAGTGAGGCTGTGTGGGTGGAGGGGTGCGCAACAATAGGCTCCTCAATCCTTCAAAGGGGAAGACCAGAAGCACTCCAGCAAAGATGAGGAGACATCTATGTCCTGCCAACCAAAAGTACCCCTCTTCAAATCATTGCAATTGTCAGTTTAATCCCTCTCTCAGTCTCATTCATTGCACACCACATTTCACTGCTGGATATGACACTTTCTCTGCATCTCCACCATCTCTGCAAAGCACGCACAGTTCCACAACTGGAATACTGTAGCTACCTCCACAACGTCTGAAGATGAAAGTACCTAGGCGTGGACTCCACTGGTTCTCAGGGCTGAAGGCATGGTGATAAGAGGATGGGGAACATGATGCACATTGCAGGTGCCCCTTCCTCACTGGGAAGCTGGGCAGCACCCTGAGAAGTCTTCTCTCAGAACACTCCAGAGTGGTCAGGTTCTCCATCAGCATACTACCTGCTGATCTCTGACCCCTGGAATGTGATGGCATTGCCTCTGGCAACAAGACCCACACATGCCTGGCCCATGCAGTACACAAGCACATTGGGGGCTGCCTGATCAAACATCCAGTGCCAACAGGCGCCACCATTAAGCAGGTTATCTCCACCACACCTGTAGAGCCAGGGAATACCCCAAACCATAGTGGGAGGAAGTGGAAGAAGAACAGCTATAGAGAGCACTTTGCTGGCATAAATGGCAATGCTTTGCAAATAATCATGATGTTTGGTGTAAGTGTCTGTGTTTTAACCTTACTTCTGACTATTCATGTGCCTGTGTAAGGCTGAATGGCATTATTACACCATCCTGCACCACATTAAGTCTACAGACAAAGTTCAATGGATGAATATCAGTGCTGAGCTACAGCATCTGAATGAAAGAGGAACAATGTGTAAACATGGCATTGAGTCATGTTGGCATCCTTTGTCCCTCTTTGTTCAACATCCGTATTCCTTTGCAGCCTCTGTGTTCAACAGTGTAGCTGTTAATGAGCTGTTCAGCAATGCCTATGACCGGAAGGTGCAACATAAAGGGAAGGATGGTAGGGGTGAGGGGGTGGGAGTGGAGGCGATTGGTTGGGGAGGGTGGTGGTGCTGCATGCATTTGGTTGGCCATGGGATCAGGACCCTGCAGGTCTCTGTCTTGTACAGTACATTTGACTGTGTGTCATGTTCTTTCCCTGCAAAAGCCTTAACATCAGATAAAAGTAAGGAGACTTTGCTCAAGCTATGCAAATTAATACTCATACCACAACTGGAATACTGTGAGAGGTTTTGGCCCCATTACCTAAAGAAAGATATATTGGCATTGGAGGCAGTCCAGAGACTTTTACAGGACTGGTACTAGGTTTTGAGGTAACGCCTTCTGAGGACAGGTCAGTAAGTTGGACCTGTACTTGTTTGAGTTTAGGAGAATGAAAAGCAATATTACTGAAACATCAAGATTCTTAAGGGTCTACAAGGTAGATGTAGAAAGGTATTTCCCCTCGTGGAGAGTCTAGGACCAGAGGCCATCATCTTAGACTAAGAGGTTTCACATTTGACTGAAATGAAGAGAAATTTCTTCTCTCAGAGGATGATGAACCTGTAGAATTCTTTACCACAGGGGGAAGTTGATGGTAGGTTGTTAAGTATATTCAAGGCTCAAATAGACAGATTTTTAATCACTAAGGGAATCAAGGATTATAGGAAAAGATGGGGAAGTGAGGTTAAGGATTATCAAATCAGCAGTGATCTCATTGCGTTAGAATTGATGGGCTGAATGTCCAAATCCCCTTTCTGGTAGCCCTTTCTATAAAGCCTGTAGACTTCACACCTCCCCAGGTCCCCATCCCAATGATTTATATGTGTCTGCAAGTGGCTCCTACTTCCACTCTGCACCTAACATGTGAGGTAACCATGCCAGGTATGGTCATACACCACTACCCACACCCCTCAAAGTGACTGTCCTCCTGGTTGTGGATGAATCATCCTCCCACATGACTCCCTTCCCATCATGCTTTATCAAATCCCTGCCATATAAATACAGTCGTAGAGGTCTACAGCATAGAGCAGGCGCTTCAGCCCAACATGCCTATGCCACCCAGTTTTCACAATTAAACCAGTCCTATTTGAGTGTGATAATAAAATCTGAGGCTGGATGAACACAGCAGGCCCAGCAGCATCTCAGGAGCACAACAGCTGACATTTCGGGCCTAGACCCTTCATCAGAGAGGTGGATGGGGAGAGTGTTCTGGAATAAATAGGGAGAGAGGGAGAGGCGGACCGAAGATAGAGAGAAAAGAAGATAGGTGGAGAGGAGAGAAGAAGTGGCGAGGTAGGGAGGGGATAGGTCAGTCCAGGGAAGACGGACAGGTCAAGGAGGTGGGATGAGGTTAGTGGGTAGGAGATGGAGGCGCGGCTTGGGGTGGGAGGAAGGGATGGGTGAGAGGAATTTGGGATGCAGTGGGTGGAGAGGAAGAGCTGGGCTGGTTGTGTGGTGCAGTGGGGGGAGGGGACGAACTGGGCTGGTTTTGGAATGCGGTTGGGGAAGGGGAGATTTTGAAGCTGGTGAAGTCTACATTGAGAGTATTTGGTCCATATCCTTTAAACCTGTCCCATCTATGTGTCTGTCTACACATTTCTTAAATGTTGAGTCTCATTCCCACAGCAACGTCTACCCTTGCCTCCCTTCAACCTCAACCTCTTTCCCTTTAGTTTCTTTGGATGGAAACATGACTGATTGTGACCCACCCACTGTGCAGCCCAACTGAAGAGACTTGGGTGTGACATGCCCAGACTCACGGCTGATGGCTACATATCTCCTGACAGTGTTAGCCCGATTACCTGGAGCCATAGGATTGACCGTGATCAAATGCAATGGTGTTGATAAGTAAAAAACAATATAGGAGGATGATGGGAAGCAAACAATAAGAGATATAAAAGAGGAAACTTTGGAAAAGGTAGATTAGAAAGAGATAGCAATGGGTTAGAATGATCCAGATGAATTGGAAGAGGTGGAACAATTTTAGGTGAAAGGAAGTAGCGATAAATAAATTATTTGAGGAGGGAAAATTTTAAACAATTAAATGTCCCCATCTTCATTCCCTACAGAAACTGAGCTGGTCTCAGCTCTGGTGTTGTGTTTATTCATAGAGCTGAGCAGCAGTGCAGAAATGGGAGCCAAATGAGAATACAATTTGATAAGAAGTGCCACAGATGTATAGTAATAAAAATAACACATGGACGCAATTACATGGTACTATCTCATTTCAGAATTTAAATGATGGTTTGTTGCATCGTCTCAATTCCTTGATGAGCTTTGACGTATCTGACATGTCTCCATATGCATTACATTCCTACTACTCTATTTAGCTATCATCTAAAGAGAAGATTAGCCAAATCGTATATCCTAGTGCCAAGCTGCAGATCTTGTTTCCCAGGCATGTGGTACATTGATAAACACAACAGGCTGTGCAGCCAAATACTCTTATGAAGATGCTTCATCTTTAACAATTTTTGTGGACTCGTGTCTGAATGATTTTAGAAATTCCTGGATCCATTTTTAAAAATGTCAGTGAAAAATCACATTGGTACTTTAATTAAACAAGGCATTTATTGAAACCCCAACATCCGGAATAATTGTTGGTCATGGTAGCTTGAACACACTTCAGGGAAGACAGCTGACTGTTTTATGACTGGGTTTTATGGTTGTCTTGTTTTAGCACTGCAGGTTTGGAGTTTTAAGTTTGAATCTTTCATTTGAGGAAAGTCCGCTACAAAACAAACTATTCAGTTTGTGCTTCCTGTCTCCAAAACTCCTTCTTGAGAGTCGGATGAAATTTAATTGTTGTGCTGGAAGAGGGATTGAAAGAGTTTCTCAATGTTGTATTTCCTGAGTAAATTATCTTGTCATAAACTTACCAGACCGTAAGGCTGCTCTCTCATTAGAGAGAGATGGTTGGTGATTGTTTAACCTGAGGGGCACCACACTTCATGTGAGGGGAGAGATTGTGAATGTGAGTCCTTTACAGTAAGTAATTAATATATTGCCCATTAAAGAAACTGGGGTGATAGAACTTTTCATTTTATGTCTAATATCAAGAATATGATTCACCATATTGGGTCCTTGATGTAACAATTTTACTTGATGTTGCGACACGTGGATTAGTAGGACGAGAGTGACAGGGCACTGCCATAAACTTGATCGTAACAATACTTGCATACAAATTAGGATCAGGAATGAGCCATTTGATGCTTCTGGCCTCCTCTACTATTCAGTAAAATCAGGGCTGATTTGATTTTAGCCTCAACTCCACATTCCAACTACCTTCAATAGCCACCAAATTTCTTGTTAGGCAAAAATGTACCCATGTCTTCCTTAGTATTAAATGACTCTGCATCATTAAGGAATGATTTCTGAAGACTCATGACCTTTTGAGAGAAAAAAAATCCTCATCGTCTCTGTCTGATATGGGAGGCCCCTTGCTTTAAAAAGTGACCCCCTCGTTCTAGCCTCACCTACAAGTAGAAACATCTTGTCAGCCTCCACTTGTGCAGTCCCATCAGGCATCTCTTTAGATGGAGAATTGTTCTTCAAAAACCCAGTTGATACAGGCCTAACCTGTCAAACATTTCAACATTAAATAACCACCTCCCAAACTATCCCATTTGACTGAACCTTTTCTAAATAATTTCTAAGCCTTTCGTAATCATTGGAGACCAAGCTCTACATGGTATTCCAAATGTGTCTTTACTAATAACTGTAAGGTAAAGTTGCCATAGTCTTAACAGACCATAGCGATGCTTGGTCAGTAGAGAGAAATGAGTAGTGGTGATTTAGCCTAAGCATCACTGCACTTCAGCAAGGGAAAAGGTTGAAAAGGAAAGTTCTTCATGGTAATCTCAATTCATGATGCATGAATTGAACGCATGCTGTTGCCTTCATTCATTGCGAATCAGCCATCCAGCTAATTGAGCTAAAACATCCATCCTTTTATAGACCATTCCCCTTCCACATGAAATGAATGGAACGTTGGCTCAGTGGTTAGCACTGCTGCCAGGGACCCAAGTTCAATTCCAGCCTTAGGCAACTGTCTGCATGGAGTTTGCATTTTCTCCCCATGACCGCGTGGATTTCCTCTGGGTGCTCTGCTTTCCTCTCACAGTCCACAGGTTAGGTGTATTGGCCCTGCGAAGATTGTCTGTAGTGTACACAGGTTTACAAGGATAAGGTTGGGAGATGCTCTTTGGAAGGTCGGTGCAGAATCAGTGGGCTGAAGGGCCTCTTCCTGCAATGTAGAGATTCTATGTAATAAATTTGTGTGTTTACTCAAACAAACTGTGTCACGGTTATACTTTAATATTCATGAAACAAGGTACTTGAATGTTGTAAAGTAAAATTTGATATGAATTCACTTAAAGTGATATTAGGGCAGATGACCAAAATAATTGTCAAAATAGTTAATATTAAAGAGTGTCTTAAAAGAGGAAAGAGAGGTAAAGGATCAAACACACTTCTGGAGGAAATTCAAAAAAATTAGGTAGCTTAGGTAGCAATTACTAGGGGTCACAAATTCAAGCTGAGAGGGGAAAAGTTTAAGGGAGGTATGTTTGGAAAGTTCTTTACACGGACGGTGGTGGGTGCCTGAAACATGTTGCCAGCGGAGGTGGTAGAGGCGGGCACGATAGCGTCACTTAAGATGTATCTAGACAGGTGCCTGAATGGGCAGGGAGCAGAGGGATACAGATCCTTGGAAAATAGGTGACACGTTTAGATAGAGGATCTGGATTGGTGCAGGCTTGGATGGCTGAAGGGCCTGTTCCTGTGCTGTAATTTTCTTTGTCCTTTGTTCTTAAGCCACAGCCTGTAGTGATGGTCCAGTTAAAATTGGAAATGACAAATAGGCCAGAATTAGGTTAAATTCGATACATCAGAGACTGTGCAGCTGGAAGAGCTTACAAAGATGTGGATTGTTGAGGCCATGTAGAGACCAATGAATTTTCAATAAAATAGATAATTTTCCTTGCTAACATGGTAGGGATTGCAGGACATGAATTCACTTCTTAAGATTTTTAACCTGGCAACTAAGTTAAAATAAATTGGATCAAACATTATATAAGCGGCAACTAAGACACCAAGGAAAGGGTACTTGTACATTTAACTAATATCTCAATCAAAAATCCTAAACTAATCCTTTTCCCTGCTATACTAAATCAAACCTGTCAGTGTCCTTCAAAAATCATTCCACTTAATATGAGCATTCCAGAACAGAGTTCCTCTAACAATGCCAATTTTGGTAGGTTCTTGTTCCTTGGGCCTCAGCAAAGCCCCCTTCATTCTGTTCCCCTTCTTTCAAACAGAGGACCAATTTTTGCAAGCGTTCTGCTTAGCTGTTAACACAAAACAGTTCACCCTCCTCTTCACAATGGTGGTTGCTGTTGGTGATATCCTAAATACATTGGCAGAAGCTGATGTCTTGATTAGATATGACATGAAAGTTTCTAATAGTCTGTTTTAGTCTCCAACAGTTGCCAAAGAGATGGATAGAGTTGGAAGCTATGAGAAGGGAGTTTGCAGCAATGACTAAAGACAGTGGCTTCAGCCTTCCCAGTATTTAATTGGAAGAAACATCTGGTCTTCCCATTTTGGATATCAGATAAGTAGACTTATAATTCAACAACAATGAAGAAATCGAATGAAGTGGTGATAAGCTAGAGCAGAGTGTTATCAGTTTACATGTGAAAACTAATATGAAGCTTTTGGATGATGTTACTATGATATATTACATAGATGAGAAAGAAATAGGACAAGACTATGGATCAATTCTTGACAAACATCTGAGGTTACAGTATGGGAATGGAAAGAGAAGGCCTTACAAATAATACCATGAAGTATAAGGATGTATTGAAACAAGTTCAGTTCCACCCTGCTGCATAACAGATGAGGAGCAAGGACAATGATGACGTGGTCAACCATGTCAGAGGCTGCAAACACTTCAAGAAAGGCAAGCAAATGTATGCTTCAGTTCAGGGGCCACATGTTACTCACAACAGGGATCAAGGTCTTAGGTAGTTTCAAAGTCGTTTATTTAGAAGCTATATGTAAAAATTGCATTAGTTAAATAGATAGGAAACATATACCACCTACAATAGGTGAGAACAGTTTACTGATTCCAAAGTTTGAATGGACAGATGGTCCAATGACTGTTGATCTTTGTAGGTTATGGCAGCAGTTTTCCACTCTCTGACCAAAGTGTTAGAAAGCTATGCTCCTGGTATCCCTGTTTTTTTTTCTCTTTTCACTGATCTTCGTTCATCTGTGGAAAGCAGCTGCCTAATGAGGATTGGCCCCTCAACACCAGCACCCATAATACACATTATTTCCAGGGCTGGTTGTTTACACTATGTCAATCACTTGTTCAAGTAGTTCTTGCAAATGACGGAAGGATAATTAGTCAAAATGTGACCCCTCCCCACCCCCCCACCATTCATTACTTTGGCAGAGGTCACTCTTTAATTTATCTCATGATAGATGCCATTTGTTAACTACTGTTGGGCAGTTGTAGAGATAAGAAGGTACACAAGATTCCCTGAAAGCATCATTTCTCCTTCATTACTATCTCTGTTTAACCTCAACCCCAGACTGTTTGTGTTTTTCAGAGAGAGAAACAGCCTTCTGCCAGATATGTTATGTCTGCTAATTGTATAAGAATTCCATCATATTCTGAAAAGTACCATTTCTTACTGATGAGACTATTCACCTTTATCACAGCGATTTAGGAAGAGGAAAAGCATGGAACTTTTATTCTACCAAATATTGTAAAGCTAGGGGCCATTAATCGCTTTATTATACGACTGTTTTATGTTGGTAGAGAGTGATTTTGAATGCAATGCTAGCAGAATAACTTTTACTCAATTAAGTGATTTCCAAACACCTATCAGCTCTTGAACATACAATTACTGTAAACAGCTGAAACAAACTAGTATTTGTGCAGGGCATTAAACATAGAAAACATCCCAGTGCAATTAGCTAAGCTTTTGGATCATGCTATTTATTTATGTTTTCTACGCTCACACATATATTGTTACAAAATGAAATGAAAAGTGTTGTACAGTGTTGCCACTCTTTGGTGCCATCTTAAAACACAGGAAAATATACCAAAACATATAATACAAAGGCAGAAAAATGAAGAAATAGAGTTCAAATTAACAGTCCTTCCACCATGGGCCATGGGCCTGGTAGTCAGCCATGTGACCCTTCCCTGCACCTCTGGAATAGGACTTGCCTTCCTTCAGTGCAATCTTGCCTCCATCAATACCCTGCCACTATGAATCTTCACTAGAACTTGCCAATTCAGCCTCCATCAATGCTGTTGTGTAACGCATTGCCCAACCTCGATTTCACTGGCACCATGAGTCTGCCCTGGGCCCACTTCACCAATAAGCTACTGCTGATGCTGCCAAGTCTTGCACTAGGCCTAAACATGCCTCTGCCAGCACATCCATGAATCTACACTGGATGCAGACACTACCAGGAACCCAAACCCACCTCCACAGCAGCAGGCATGAGTTATACTAGGATAGCCTTGTTGATGCAGAGGTGCTGGGTTCACTTAAACTCCACGCTGGGCCCAATCACAGACCACCACAAGTCTGCATTGGGTTCTCTTCGAATCCATGCTGGGCTCACTCACCACAGCCGTGCTCTTCAGCAAGAGGTAAGTGTATTTAAAAATGTGAGAAAAGAGGATGAAAGTGAAATGAAAAGAAAAGTGGAAGGAGTGGACAGGCCCTTCATTCAGGGGCCCTACTTCACTGCCTCTATAAGCAACTACTGGTTTCAACTATTTTCTCTTTGTTTCATGTATGCCTTTTTCACCTTTGAATCCACATTTCCAATGCTTCTTCAATGAGTCAATACATTGAAAGCTCTGCTGTATGGCCCTGAAGGTTCATTGGGTCTGGCTCACCTATCACTGAGTAACTTACTTTGATTCCTAGTCATGAAAGCTTCCAATTTAAACAACTTCTTCTTATTTTCAAATCCTTTCTTGTTTTCTCATTTACCCTCTGCAATCTCCCCAGCCCTACACTCTTCACAGCATTCTACATTATCTCAGTTCTGGCCTTATGCGTACATCATTACCTTCAACCCATCACGAGTTATTGCTACCTCAGCCACATTACCTACGTACAAACACTAGCCTCCTTCCTTGAACCTGTTTACTTTTTTGCATCTCTCACGAGAGCCTAATAACCCACTGAGAACCTATCTTTGCAGTTAGTTCTCTTACTTTTCCTCACTGCTTGTTCTCCTTGTAGAGCAATTTTGCAAAAAGTAATGGATTCAATATCTTCGCGATGCCAGATTATCCTGTGCATAATGGATACTCCTCTTTGCCACTTCAGCAGCAGCGTAATGTTTAAATGATTAGGCATCTCATGACTTCAGTCCAGGTTCATTTGTTGAAAATTACAATCCATCCAGTAAGACTGATAAACTGGTTATTGCCGCTACCACTAGTGCTGTAACAACAGCTGAACCTGTACAATCGCAGGATTAAAATGTAATTATGGATATGCAAAGTCATTTGGCACATCATAGTTAATTCATACAAAATGGTCCTGAAGCCCCCTCCCATCTTTATTGTGGCGAACCATTGCATATTAAACAACTGCCCTGTCAATTCCAAAATTAAAGCTTAACCAGAATTTGGATGTCAGTCAGCATAGCTGCAACATATGTGTGCATGGTTTTATTTTCTGTCATGGGAGACCAACATGGAACAAACAGCACTTCTGCAGGCTCCACTTTGCTCGAAGTAATTTCTTTCCAAATAATTCCTAGGTTTAATGATCTTGTTGCTTGCAGTACATGACTGGCAGCCCTAAAAGTCTAAACTTGTCTCCTTAAGGAATATGTTTACTGATCATGATCTCAAATTAATTCTTTGACTATATCAAGCACTATGAATGGAATACTAATTCTCATTTTCTATCAATATTAGTGGTCTGCCAAAACTAGACTGAAATATCTGAATATATAATTGTCATGTTTCAGTATTTTTTAACAGAAAGAGGTCTGATAAAAGGAGTCACTGTTAACATTGTTATTTTTAAACAGAGTGCACTCTCACGTGTTTCGGAAAGGGCATCTTGATGATAAGTATTCCATATAGTAAAACAAAGTTAATTATTTTGTAGAAAAAAATACCAGTAACAGTACGTTAGCTTGTACAGGCAATTAATAAACAACTCACACCTATCAGGTTGAAAAGATATTAACAGATGATAGACAAAATGGAGGCCATGAGGAGACTGAAAAAATAACCAGCTTTGAAATAATGATAAAGGCTCAGCAAGTCAGAAATGCTAAAGCAACTATTTTATAAGGTAACATATCTACCACACACTCTTAAGGTCTTTTCTATGATAAATAAATGGGCTCACTTCAAGTTTTTGTTTACTGTACCAGGCCAAAAGGTATTAATTATTAAACAGGCCAGGTTTTCTAACAGCAGGATATATTGTTGCTTTTCCCTCTTTTTTGTGTAAAAAAAAAGGCCACATAACTAATCCATCGGCTGAATTTGGCAGTTCAGAAATTCTCAAGTCAAATAATGGTATCCAGAATCTTTCAGGCTACCATGGTGTCATCCCTGTTGTGAACCATGATTGACAGAGCACTAGCTTGGACATGCTGTGTATATGCAATAAGCATGCAGTGGACCATGACATCAGTCAGCCTCCAGTGACTGAGTGCATAATGATCCATTTAACACTGGGGAGAAAGCAGTATGCTCATTCTCATAGTTACTTCCAAATGAATGAGAACAATTAAAAGAATAACCAACTTATCAGTGAAACGTCTATTTAACTTAAATATTTTTGACTTGTCTTGGCTGGTATGAAGTTTGTGGTAAAGCTATGTTGTGTGTTTGGAAGAGTTTTGCTAACTTCTTAGATTTTCAAGGGAGTGATCCTGCTTTCTAGGTCAAGGAGATCAAATAGATCAGAGGGTCTTCTGTCCTGTAATGATGTAGTGATTGTATCAAGGTCAGCCAGGTGGACCTCATCAAATATGTGTTCCCTCATTGGGGCTGTTAATCTGGTACAATCAGGGATATAAAAACATGTGTCCCAAGCATTCTGACACTCTGAGAGCTGGCCCAGAGGGAGCTGGACTATTGTCAAGGTCTTTCCACATGTAAATAAAGGGTGACTTTGTGATGGGACACCAGCCTCTGCAGAGTTATTTCAAATTAGACAGCTTTATTTCAATAACAGGAGATATAATGGGTCACTTCTGTGCTGCTGGATAATGTGGAAAAAGAACTTAGGCAGTAGAAGGGGGAGAAGTGTGCATAAGGAAAAGTAGGAGGGTTTTCAACAGGAGACCACCAAGGGTCTTTCAAGAATAATGCTACTTCTGCCTCAGCCAGGAGTGTTGTCTGAAACACTGACAATTCAATATGGGACTGGCTATGGAACTATATGTCTTCTTCCAACATGACCTGCAGGTTCAAACCAGCATGAGTACAGTGTTGGTAATGGCTGCATATGACATCATTATCCTCAATTTTTAAATGCTCAGGGTGTCCAACATTGACACTTTATGGGACACTTGCCACATGTCCTGGTTTGTTTGATGCCGGGACACTGTTTGCCCAATATTTTTGAAACAAGGCGCAGAGGCTGCCTGAAAGTCTCCTCAATCTCTCAAGATGCAAGAAATTTGCTCATGTTTAGTAGGCAACCACTCATTTCTTCATGAAAGTGGACACTAAGGCCATGTACAGATGACTGAGGGGACAGTAAACAGTGAATCTGTTGTGGGCAAATCCTGAAATGGGAGCAGTACATCAATCAGGGCTTTTCAACACCATCACCCTGTCATTATTCTACCTCTGGATTTCCTATGCAATTTGCAGCAGCAGCTATAATGGCAGCCTGCACAACATGGTCTGATCTGTAGTACTTAAAGGGACTGTCATTTAAATTTAGATGTCCCTGGAGAAAGCAATGCAGATGAACCTGTTATTCAATTGTTGCATGCAGTGACAGACCTCTTCAGTGTCTGAAAAGTTGTGAATAGTATTGCATAATGTGTAATCATCAGAAAAAATGGCCACTTCTGTCCTTTTGATGGAGGAAAGGTCACTGATGAAGCAGATGAAGGTGGTTGAGCATTTCACACTCTCCTGAGGAATGCCTGCAGAGATTTCCTGGGCCTAAGATGATTGACAAATTTCAACCAGACAATTTTTCTTCGTGCTCCGTATGACTTCAATTAATAAAGCTTTTTTCATATAATTCCCATTATCATAATTTTTTCAAGGGCTCCTTGATTTCACATTTGGTCAAACTTTGCTTTGTCGTGAAGATCAGTTGCTCTCATTTCACCTTTGTTCATATTTGGGGCAAGGGTTTATTGAATTTGGAGCTGGGTAACCACAGTGAAACTGATGCTGAACTCGTTGAGCAGTTTATTGCTGAGTAAGAGCTGTTCTATCACACCATCAACAAAAACTTCCATCACTTTTTTAATAATTGTCGGTAGATTGATGGTGTTTTAATTAGTTTGATTGGATTTGTTCTGCTATTTGTGGTCAGGATTTTGCCAGTGCCCATACATAGGCTTTGCTGTATCTAATGCATTCAATTGCTTCTCGATAGTACATGGATCAAATTGAATTTGTTGAAGCTGGCATTTTTGATGCTGGGGACTTCAATTGGAAGTTGAAGTGAATCATCTCGCTGAAGACAGATGCCCCTTGTTTCACACATGTGCTGGGCGCCCACATCATTGAGATGAGGAACTTGTGGAGCCCCTTCCTTCTGGTCATCTTTATTTTTAAAATTATCATCCATGATTGGAGGTAGCAGTACTACAGAGTTTTTGTCTGATCCACTGGTTGTAGAATCACTTTGTTTTGTTTTTGGACCTCTGCATCCACTATTTAGTTTGTGTACAAATATCTTTGTCAGCTTCATCAAGTTGGCACCTCCTTTTTCAGAATGCCAGGTGCTGCTCCTGCCATGGATGTCTTGTATTCCTCGTTGAACCAGATAATGTTGCAGTGAGGGATATATCAGCCCATTAAGATGGCCCACAATGTCTCATGGATTTGAGCCGTCGGATCTGTTCTGAATCTATCCCATTTAACTTAGCGATAGTGACCTTTTCAGCAGAAAACACACATTGTTTGCACAAGGGCTTTGTAGGGATTACTCCCATTAAGAAATCCATAGAAACATGCAGCTACAGCAGATAGATTGGTGAGGATGAATAAAAGTAAGTTTTTCCTCTCTGTTGGGGATCACACCATCTGCCAGAGTCTCTGTCTGGCATTTTTTTTCCTTTTCCACTGGATTCGACCAGTCCAGTTGTAATGGTGTTGCCAAGTCATTCCTTAACAGTGTTAAAATCCCAACCAGAACATAATGTGTGTCTTTGTTTTCCACAGTATTTCTTCAAAGTTGTGTCAAAAATATGGAGTCGGGGGCAGTAGGTGGTTTTCTATCCATGTTTGATCTGATATCATGAAGCTTCTTGTAGTCTAGAGTTAAGGTCTCCCAACTGTATGCCACTGCACCTCTCATAGGTTGCCTGCCAATGAGATAGCATTTATCCGTGGATGATAATGGAGAAATCTAGAGTATTGCATAGATGGCGTGATTAGGCAAATAATGGTCTGTCTTTCTATGCTGTATAACACTATGATGGCGCAGCTCCCTATATTTTAGATGTCACAGAAAAGAACATTGTACTGCTGACTGGAAAGAATATCCATTTGCAATTTATGGTGTCTAGGTCAATGTCTTGTCATGCATTTAGTTTTATTTTTACTCAACTTCCCTGTCACATTTTGAAAAATAGACCATTAGTCTGCACTTCTGAATTACTCATCCAGTGATATTATCAATACGCTACTGATCCCCACTGCCACTGATGCTGTTTTTTTTTCCTTTGGGACTGTTGCTGCCACTTCTATGTGCTGATACAGTTGTTGGTCATCTAGTCCTCGACTGAAGTCCAATATAAGAGAGTATCGGTGGCTCATATTCTCATCTAATAAACCAGAGTTCCATAGTGTGACAGACCTCTAAATCTCCAATGTGCTGATGGCACCTCAAACAGTTTTGTGAAAAGGCAATCATATATAAGCAATTTATCAGAGTTCTTTAAGGAAGTAACATGAGCTGTGGATAAGAAAGAATGTATTGTCCTTGTAGGGTGTGAGGTACTGGTATGAATGAAGGATTGGTTAGCTAACAGGAAACAGAAAGTACACTTAATTAGCTCATGTTCCAGTTGACAAAATGTTATGATGGGTGTGCCACAGGAACCTTTTTTTAAAATTCTTTCAAGGGATGAGTGTGTTGCTTGCTGAGCTTGTTTTATTCTTCTCCATGTCCAGTTGCTCTTCAGAAGGCAATGGTGAACAGCTTCTTCAACTGCTGCAACCCATTTCATGTATGTAGACCCACAATACTTTAGGGAGGGAGATACAGGATATTTGACCTGGTTTTAGAGAAGGAATTGCAATATATTTCCGAGTTAGAATAGTGAGTGGCTCGAGGGAGAACTTGTAGATCATAGTGTTCTAATGTATCTGTTGCACTTGCCCTTCCAAACTGAAGTGGTCATTGATTTGAAGATGCTGCCTAAGGAGCCTTGGTAAATTTCTGCAGTGCATCTGATAGATGCTACCAAGTATCAGTGATGGAAGAAGTGAATGTTTCAGGACATAACTCCAAACAAGTAGATTTCTTTGCCCTGAATGGTGCCAAGTGTCTTGGATGTTGTTAGATCTGCACGTATCCAGGCAAGTGGTGGTTATTCCATTACACTCCTGACTTTTAAAAAATGTATTCATGGGGTGTGGGTATTACTGGCTGAGCCAAAATGTATTGCCTACAACTGATTACCATAGAGTCAAAGAGTCATACAGCACAGAAACAGACTGTTCATACCAATAGAGATAGCAAGGTGTATAGCTGGATGAACACAGCAGGCCAAGCAGCATCAGAGGAGCAGGAAGGCTGATGTTTCGGGCCTAGGCCCTTCTTCAGAACCCTTTTATTTCAGCCTTCCTGTTCTTCGAATGCTGCTTGGCCTGCTGTGTTCATCCAGCTCTATACCTTGTTATCCCAGATTCTCCAGCATCTGCAGTTCCTACTATCTCTGTTCATACCAATACATCTGTGCCAACCAGATATCCCAAGGTAGTCTAGTCCCATTTGCCAGCATTTCACCCATAGCCCTCAAAACTCTTCATATTCATACACCCATCCAGATGTCTTTTAAATGTTGTAATTGTACCTGACTCCACCAATTCCTCTGGCAGCTCATGCCATGTATGTACCACCGTGAAATGTTACCCCGCAGGTCCTTTTTAAATCTTCCCTCTCACAGCTTAAACTTATCCCCTTTAGTTTCGAAACCCCACCCTCAGAACAAGACTTGGTTATTCACCCTATCCATGCCCTTCATGATTTTATAAACCTCTTTAAGGTCACCACTCAGCCTCCGTTGGTCCAAATAAAAAAGTCCTTAGAAAGTGGTGGTCATCTGTTGATTTATGCCTGTTTGTTACTGGACGATTCAGAGAATCTAGCAATTAGTTATTCACTACAGAAATCCTAGTGTCTATGTCATTCTTGTAGCCACAGTTTTTATATAGCTCATTTGGATTCTGGTCAATAGTAACTACACCCCTCCCCGCCAACCAATATTATAGGAGGAATTCAGCAATGATAATTCCAATGAATATCAAGGGGTGGTGGTCAGATTCTCTCTTGTTTCTGATGGTCATTGTATAGCACTTGTGCAGCGCGAATATTATGTGTCACATATCAGTTCAAGCCGTGATATTGTCGAGGTCTTGCTGCATTGGATATAGATTTGTTTCAGTACATGTGGAGTTGTGAATTATGCTGATCATTGTGCATGCATCAGCGGATATCTCCACTTCTGATCTTAAGACAGAGGTATCATGAGCTAACTAAAGATGGTTGAGCCGAAGGAATTCAAAAGAACAACAGAGATGTACAGCGCAGGAAAAGGCCCTTTGGCCTCCAAACCTGTGCCACTAACTAAACTATGAAACAAATCTTCTGTCTTTATTTGGTTTGTATCCCTCTATTCCCTCCCTATTTATGTAAACATCCTGTTGCCTCTTAAATATCGCCAACGTGCCTGCCTCCACCACCTCCTCCGGCAGTGTATTCCAGGCTCTTACCACTCTCTCCGTGAAAAACTTCCCTCGCACATCACCATTAAACTTTTCCTCTCTCACCTTGCACCTGTGAACACTAGTAATTGAAATTCAACCCTGGGAAAAAGCCTTTGACTACCCACCTTATCTATGCCTCTCATAATTTTGTAGCCCACTAGCAGGTCTCCTCTCAGCTGCCATCTTTCCACTGAAAACAATCCTAGTCTTTTTAACCTTTCCTCATGGTCAATGCCCTTGAGACCAGGCAACATCCTGGTGAACCTTCTCTGCACTCTTTGGTAGTTTGGCAATGAAAACTGCACACAATACTCGAAATGCGGCCTAACAAGGGTTTTATATAGCAGAAGAATGGTTTGCTAACTCTTGCACTCTATGCCCTGGCCAATAAAAGCCCATGCCATATGCCTTCTTAATCACCTGGTCACCTGTGTTGCCACGTTTAGGGAACTATGGACTTGCGCACCCAGATCCATCTGTATGTTAATGTTCCTAAGGGTTCTGCCATTTATAATGTAATTCACACCAAAGTTGAATCCCCCAAAGGGATCACCTCGCATTTGTCTGGATTAAACTCCATCTTGTATTTCTGTGCGCAAGTCGCCAATCTGGCTATATTCTGTTGTACTCCTTCACAATCATCAGCACTACCAGCAATTCCACCAATCTTCATGTCATCTGCAAACTTACTAACCAAGCCACCCACATTTGCTTCCAGATCATTTATATACACTACAAACAACAGAGGACCTAAGACTGATCCTTTTAGAACACGACTAGTTACCAGTCTCCATTCTGAAGAAAAACCCACTCTTCCACCACTTCCCTCTGTCTTCTATGACCAAGTCAGTTTTGTATTCATCTAGCCAGCCCACCCCAAATTCCATGTGTTTTTAGTTTTGTACCAACCTGTCATGTGGGACTTTATCAAATGCTTTACTAAAGTCCATATAAACCACATCCATAGCCCCTCCCTCATAAAATATCATTGTCACCTCTTCAAAAATGTCAATCAGATTGGTGAGACATGACCTTCCCATACAAAACCATGCTGCCTGTCACTAACTTGTCCATTTTCTTCCAAATGCGCATATACCTCGTCCCTTAGTACCTTCTCCAAGATATTCTCCACCACAAACATTAGGCTCATCAGCCTATAATTTCCTGGGTTATCCCTGCTTCCTTTCTTAAACAAGGGAAGAGCATTGACTAATCTTCAAACCTCTGGAACATCGCCGGTGGTCAACGAGGCTGTGAAGATATATGCTAAAGTCCCAGTTATTTCTTCCCTTGTCTCTCACAGTAACCTGGATAGATCCCATCTGGCCCAGGGCCTTGTCTATCTTAATGCAATTTAGGAGACCCAAAACTACCTCCTTTAATATATTGACATTCTTTAGAGTATTCACACACTCATCCCTGCCCTCAACATCAGTAATGGCCTTCTATTTGGTGAATACTGTTACAAAGTACTCATTAATGATCTCCCCCATTTCCTGTGGCTCCACGCAAAACTTCCCTCCTTCGTCCTTGAGTGTGGTTATACTTTCCCTTGCCACCCTCTTTATTCTAATATATGCATAAAAAGCCTTGAGATTCTCCTTGATCTTGTTTGCTAAAGATATTTCAAGGTCTCTTTTAGCCTTCCTAATTCCCCTGCGGTATTCCGACTAGTCATGGTGACTGCAGTACCATCTCCCAAAATCCCTCTTAGTGACGTTTCTGCCGCCCTCTGATTTAATGCAGTTCACAATTTATATCAATGATCTGGATGAAGAGACTGATGGTATGGTTGCCAGATTTGCCAATGACACTCAGTGGATATCACTGCTGCCTCACAGTGCCAGGGGCCCAGGCTCGATTCCATTCTCAGGCGACTGTGTGTGGAGTTTGCACATTCTCCCTGTGATTGTGTCAGTTTCCTCTGGGTGCTCTGGTTTCCTCCCACAGTCCAAAGATGTGCAGACTAGGTGGATTGGCCATGCGAAATTGCCTGCAGTGTCCAGGGATTTTTGGTTAGACATGGGGAAATGCAGGAGTAGGGGAATGAGTTAGGGTGGGATGCTCTTCGGAGGGGTGGTATGGACTTTTTGGGCTGAATGGCCTGTTTCCACACTGTACGGATTCTATGATCCACAAAGGAACTAGGAAACTAAGTTGTGAAGATGACAGAAGAAGAATACAAATGGACATAGGCAGGTCAAGAGAGTGGCCAATAGTTTAACAAATGAAGTATTATGCAGAAAAATTGTCAATTTTGGCAGGAAGAATAAAGAAAGAAGCATACTATCTAAATGAGGAGATATTGTAGAACTCTCACTTATAGAGGGATCTGGATGTTCTCATACATGAATTGCAGTTAGTATACATGTATAGCAAGTAATTATGAAAGCTAATAGAACGTTACTGTTTATTCTGAGGGTAACTTACACAGTTGGTGTATGCTTCATTTATACTGGGCACTGATGAGATCACCTTTACAATACTGTGTGCAGCATGGATGTCCTTATTTGAGAAATGTTGTAGATTCATTGGAAGCACTTCATAGAAAATTTACCAGACTAATTATTGGAATGTTTGTATTGTTATGTGAGAAAAGTTGATAGCCTTGGCTTGTACCATAAGACATAGAAACAGAATTAGGCCTTTGAGCACATCAATTTTGCTTTGCTAAGCAATCCTAGCTGATACATTTCTCACAGCATTCTGCTACCTTCTACAATAACCATTAATTCCCCTACTAATCAATAACCTATTTATCTCTGTCTTATATACACTCAACAACTTGGCCTCCAATGTCTTTTTTTTTTACCTTTTATTTATTAACAGGACGAGGGCATTTCTGGCTAAGCAGCATTTATTGCACATCGGGAAGTTCAGAGTCAACCATATTGCTGTGGGTCTGGAGTCAGCACATGTACCGAGACCATGTGCTGACTCCAGACCCACAGCAATATGGGCAGTTTCCTTCCCTAAAGGGGCATGGGTTTTTCCTGACAATTGTCAATAGATTCATGATCATAATTAGAGTCTTAATTCTAGATATTTTACTCAAGTCAAATTCCACCATCTGCCATAGCAGGATTCGAACCTGGGCCCTCCAAACGTTAAATGGATCTCTGGATTAACAATCTAGCTAATTAAACCACTAAGCCACTTTTGCAACAATGAGTTCCACAGATTAACCATCCTCTGGTGAAGGAATTCCTTCTCATCTCACTTCTAAAGGACCATCCCTTCACTCTGAGGCTGTGCCATTGGATTCTAGCCTCTCCTACTAGTGGAAACATCTTCTCCATATCCACTATTTCCAGCCTCTCAGTACTTTGTAATGTTTAGAAGAACAAGTGGTAGCATGATTAAAACACACAAGGTCTTCAGGGTTCTTGACAGGGTGGGTGCAAAGGGATATTTACTCTTGTGAGACAATCTCAAACTAGAGGTCACTATTTAAAAATCACTATTTAAGACAGAGATGAGGAAAAATTATTTTCACTTGAAAAATGACAAGTCTTTGGAACTATATTCCTTAATAGGCATCGGAAACAGAATTGTTGAATATTTTTAAGGCAGAGGTAAATAGATTCTTAACAAGCAAGGCATTCATAAGTTATTGGGGTAAGTGAAAATGTGGAGTAATCAGATCATCCATCATCTTATTGAATGATGGAGCAGGCTCAAAGACTGAGTAGCCTACTCTTGTGTTTAATTTGTATATTCATTGTGTGAAATAGCCTTGAAGCACAAGTAAACCCTTTCCCATAAGCAGATAAGAAAGCAGCTATGAATTTTGTATATTTTATGGGCCATATTTAGCAGTCAGTGGAAAAGAGGTATCCCTGATACAAATGGCTCCTTTCACAATTTCAGCTTATTTCTGACCCCAGTTGAGGGGATTTTCAAGGTTCCTCTAGCGAGTTAAAGTGGCCAGTCACATTTAAGTATTCTTACAGTCAGTAAACCAATAGATAAAAATCACTGAATAAGTTCACTTTCTTTTACTGGTAGTGAAATAAATAATCAGGGCTTAAACTTCAGATTAATGTCAAAAATAAAACACATATTGTTTTTATTATTTGATAAACATGTGAAATTTCTCACTTTGACATTGCAATTACAAAAACATCATTGAGCAATAAGAGATGTTAGTCTTGGGTTTGGAGACCAGTCTTGACCTGGGCCTGTGTTTCCATTAGTAATGTTCTGGATGGACCTGAAATGCAGGGTTACAGAGATAGGGTAGGGGAATGGGTCTGGGTGGGATTCTCTTCGGAGGGCCAATGTGGATTGGTTGGGCTGAATGGCCTGACTGCACACTAAGGATTCTATGGATTCTATGCAAACTTGTTGGTTGTGTCTAACAGTTCATGTGATATAGCAATACAGTATGTCAAAATAGAAGTTTCACAATCAACAATTTTTTTTCAGAATCAAAGGCTATTAAACAATACAAAAACCGAAAGAACTGTGGATGCTGTAAATCAGGAACAAACACAAAGTTTTGGAAAACCTCAGCAGGTCTGGCTGCAGCTGTGAAGTTAAAAACAGAGTTAACGCTTCGGGTCCAGTGACCCTTCCTCAGAAATAATTTATTTCTGTTGCTATTAAATGCCAATTTGAAACTCAGCATACCATGAGAAACCCATTTCAAAAAGGGACTCATCTGAATATGTATAATGTATAATATGTATAACTATCCTGGTGTTTTTACATTAAGGATAAAAATGTAACCACAGAAGTGTTCATCAGTTCAATGATTTCCAATTGATCGCAGTATGGGGCGGGGGGGGCGGGGAGGAGCCTCAACAATGCACCTTTTTGAAAAGTCTAGAACCACTGATAGCCTCCTCTGAGTTTCCAAATGTAACTGTACAGGTGCATACTCCAAACATTTCTGTCACTCTCAGATGAGCAATATCAGCAAACTCTTCAATGTCATTACTGCTACAAAATCCTAGCAATTGTCATATTTCCCTAAAATAGCCTTGGGAATTCTCCTCACATTGAGCACACTCTCCATAACATTATGTGGAACAAATGGGATTGAATTGGAACAGATTGAGCAACTCAAACTGGAAATCTGGAGGCACTGTGGGCCAATAGTAGAAGCAGAATTATATTCACCCGCAATCACGGCTTGGCATATCATCTCAATACCATTACCATTAAACCACAGGACTCAACCCTGGTTTAATGAGGAGTAGAACCGGGCATAGCTCACAATGATAACAAAGTGTGGGGCTGGATGAACACAGCAGGCCAAGCAGCATTTTAGGAGCATAAAAGATGACATTTTAGGCCTAGACCCTTCATCTGTAGACCCAGTGAAGCTATAAAACAGGACAACTTGCAGCCAAATGTGGAAGCCACTTGCATTGGCAGGACCAAGCAATCCCACAGGTAATGGATCAGGTCTAAGCTCTGCACACCCATCACATCCAGCCTTAATGGTGGTGAGTAACTAAACAATTGACAGGATCAAGTGGCTGCACAAATGTCCCCATATCAACAATGGGGGCACCCAGCATAGAAGTGTAAATGATGAGGCTAAAGCACGTATATCAGTCTTCAACCAGAAAGGTTGAGTAGATGATCAGAAATTGGGTCAAAATCCTGGAATTCCTTCCCTAATGACATTGTGAGTCAACCCACAGTAGGTGGACTGCAGTGGTTCACGAGGCAGCTCACCACCACCTTCTCAAGGGCAACTAGGGATGGGCAATAAATATTGGCCCAGCCAGCAATACCCACATCCCACAAGTGAATAAAAAAATCCATGTTGAATTACTCTGATCAGTCTTCAGCCAATATGATTCCCATCACATGATATCAAAAATTTGCTGAAGCCACTGGATACTGCAAAGACTATGGGTGTTGACAACATTCTAGCAATGGTGCTGAAGATCTGTGCTCTGGATCTAGCTTTGTCCTCAACCATGATATTCCAAAAAAGTTTCAACTTTGGTATCTACCTAGCAATGTAGAAATTTGAATAGGTATGTCCTATACACAAGAACAAATAAAATGTCACTAGGCTCATTACTGCACTTTCAGTTTAATCTCTCTCATGAGGAAAGCAGTGGAGGGGTCAATGACAATACTATCAAGCAGTATCTGCTTAGCACTTGCTCACTGACTCTCAGTTTGTGTTTTGCCAAGATCACTCTACTGGTCTCATTACAGCTTTGGTCCAATTGACAAAAATATTGAACTCCAAAGGGGAGATCAGATGACTGCCCTTGCCATCATGGCAGCATTTGATCAAGTATGGTTTCAAGGGGCTGTACAAAAACTAGACTCCATGGTAATGTCTCTGGTTGCTCTATGCCTCTTACAATAGAAGATGAATGTGCTTGCTGTAGATCAATTGTCTTATTCCTAAGACATCACTGCATAAGCTCCTTAAGGCATTGTTCTAGGTGTATAAAATTTAACACAAGTTTGCCTTCGGGCCTTTTCACAAACTCCATTCCATGTCTCTCCCTGGCCACAGCCTTAATGAGGTGGTGAAGTGGCTCAGTGGTTAGTATACTGCCTCACAATTCTAGGGACCTGAGTTCAATTCTACTCTTGGGTGTCTGTCTAAAGTTCTCTGTGGGTTCCCCCCAGGTGCTTGTGTTTCTTTCCACAGTTTGAACATGTACTTCTTGGGTGGACTGGCTATCCTAAATTGCTTAAAGTGTGTAGGCTAGATGGATTAGCCATGGAAAGTACAGGGATGGGGTGAGCCTAGTTTGGATGTTAGAGGGTTGGTGTGGGCTGAATGGCCTGCTTCTGTAATTCAGACTGCAACGCACAATTTCAGAAGTTGGTGTCCCATATGACCCTGGGCTGAATTTTTGACATAATCAGGATTACAAAACCGACTATGTCTCACTGGGCCCTGGGTGCTGAATATATGTAAGTCGTTATCGATATTTTCATGTGGTTTAAAAAATGCAAAATGAATGTTAAAATATCAAAAAGGTTTTAAATGTAAATTTGAAAGAAAAAACAAAGGGGTCAGCAGTGTTTTGGGTTATCGTGGCGGGATGGAATAAGAACTGATGAAAACTTGAAATTCTGTGTAGCTATGATAACCGTTAAGAAGCAATAAAAGGTTGGATGTTGATAAGAATTAGTATCTGCATTTCACCTAATCGCGGTACCCAGCGAGGAAGGCGCAGCCTGGAATGTCAGTGCAATAAGTCACATGATAACATTCATTTCCAGCCGTACCAAGTGCGAAGGGAGCATGTAAGTAAAGTCCGCCGTGTCATTATTAGCTTGTATTAATGCTGCAAACTGGGTTAAATTTTTTTTTTGTGATCTGCATGCTGGTTTACTTTCGATGCCCGGGTATGTGATGGGGAGACGGGGAAGTGGATTAGTTCAGCTTGTGCAAGGTTGGATGTGTCGATTCCACTCTCCGAGCTTGTGAAGTCGCCCTTGGTTTCCGACAACTTTCTGGTTAACTTTTTGTAGTTAAAAAAACAGTAACAAAACCCAAGCCTGAGCTGCACTTTAGATCTTAGCGACACCACAGACCTTTTCCCCCCGCCCCCTTCTCCCGCGGATGATTGTAAAACGTCTGCTTTGAGCGGCTGCTTTTAACTAACACAAAGTGTTATACAGTTAAGTATCACATGGAATTATAAACGTAGAAACCGCGCGGCCCAAAATTGACGCTGTCTCTGAGCGGCCCATCTTTTAGGAGGCATGCACCGTCTGTATATTAAGGGTCCACAGAAATTATTGTGTTAGTTTATTTTAAGCTCTCTCCTCAGACGGACCGGAAATAACGCGGTGTATGGTGTAGGCCCGGCGGGAAGCAAAATAAGTGCTGGCATACACTGACAGGGTTAGTATCGTGAATGGAGGGCAGCCATGTAATGAATTTCAGGACGTGAATACTTAAGTGTATTTTGTAAACCGGCTTAGTTAGGACGGTGCTTCGCAGTACAATGGGTGCAGTATAAACTAATGTGGCGGGAGCCGGAGACGGATTGAGTAAAGATACAGCGCAGATCGGTTTGGAAGATGAGTCAAGTCGAACTCAAAGGCAGTGTGAATATAGTAGGGTTAAAGTGCAAGGGAGCATGGCAAGGCTGGATAGCATTTCTATTAGTGTAAGGAGTCTTATGAGGAAAGTAGACGTATTGAGGATGTTCATCAATCCACAGGCATGTAGTATCTTTGATAACCATATTTGGTTGAGGGCTGGGCTGGACTGGGAGTTCAGTGCTCTGGGGTATATAAGTTTTTTAGGTGAGATTGGGTAAGTGGGACTTGTGAATGAGGCAGCATTGATCAGGGAGTCAATTACTGCTGCAAATGGGGGGGATGATATGGTTCCTCAAATTAGGCCATAAGCCATTGAACTTTTGAGAGAGGAGGTCACTTTGCTAGGGATGTACTATAGACCCTCAAGCAGACATGGGGCAATGGAATGACAGATCTCTAGATAGATCTCTGAAGTGGAAAAATAATTGGAGATTCAACTTCCCCACTGTCAAGTTGGATGACCAAGGTGTGAAAGCCTGAGCGGGTGTCCGATTATTACACTATGTTTAGGAAAGTCTAACACTAGTTGGAGGGAAACTGTGGGACAGAATTAATCTCCACTTGAAAAGGTAAAGGTGAATTAATAGTAGTCAGTGTGACTTTGTTAGAGAAAGATCATCTCTTAAAAAAAATTAATTGAGCTTTTTGAGATGGTAGATTAAGCTGGTGCAGTTGATAGAAGCTACAGTTCAGTTAGGCTTTTCACTGTGTCTTGTGTGGGAGACTGGTTAAGAAGCTAAGAGGCCGTTGTATCCAGGGCAATTTGGCAAATTGGTTCTAAAGTTGGCTGGTGGAAAGAGGCTGGCAGTGATGGTTAAAGGATGTTCTTAGAACAAGAACAGTACAACACAGAAACAGTCCCTTCGGCCCATGACGTTGTGCTAAATGTCGTGCTAAATGTCATGCCAAATTAAAATAATCCCTACTGCTTGCCCATTGACCATAATTCCTCCATTCCTTGCTTATTCATATGTTTATCTAAAAGCCCCTAAAATGTCCCAATCGTTTCTGCCTCCACTATCTGTGGCAGTGCTTTCCAGGCAATATGTTTTAATTTTTAAAAAAATCTTGCCCCTCACACCTTCTTTGAACTTTCCCCCCCTTACCTTAAATGCATACCCTGTAGAATTAGACATTTCAACTCTGGGGAAAACAATTCTGACTGTCAAACCTTCCTATGCTTCTCATAATTTTATATACTTAGATCAGGGCTCCCCTCAGCCTTCAACAATCCAGAGAAAACAGCTCTAGTTTGTCCAGCCTCTCCTTATAGCTCAAACGCCCTAATCCAGGCAGCAGCCTGGTAAACCTCTTCTGCACCTTTGACATTTTGCAACTGGAAGCCTGTGACCCGTGGTGTATCACGGGGATCTCTTTCTGTTTGTCATATACGTTAACGATTTTGGACACAAATGTGGGAAGTATGATTGGTACGTTCACATGACTTGAATATTGGTGTAGCAAATAGTAAGGGGTAAAAAGCCTTAGGCACATTGTAGATGGACTCAACAGTAACAAATGGAATTTCATCCTGAAAAGTGTGAAGTATGTGTTTTGCAATGTCTAACAAGGTAAGGGAATAAGTATTTTATTGGTAAGACCCTAGGAAGGACAATGGATCAAAGACCTCTTAGTGTGTATACCCATAGGTCTTGCAAAGTGAAGACTGCAAAGTGTAATTAAGATGGCATATGGGATACTTGATTTTATTAGTCGAGGCTTTGAATACAAGAGCAGGAAGGTTATAATGGAGCTGTATGTAATCTTAGTTGGGCGCAGCTGGAATGCTGTGCCTTTCTGGCCACCATGCTAATGGAAGGATGTGATTATCTAAGGAGGGTAGGTTGGAGGTTCTGAAGGATGTTGCCTGTGTTGAATTATTTCAGCTAGGAAGAGACTCCCACAGGCTGGGTTGTCTTTCTTTTCAGTCCAGAGATAGCAAAGAGGGGTCAAGTTTGAGAGGTATATGGTAGGTCGAGTGAAACATTTCCCTGTAGCAGAAGGGCGAATTTTCAAGGGCCACAGCTCTAAGGTATGGACCAGAAGGTTTAGAGGGGATTTGTGGAGAGAAAAAAGTCACACAGACAATATCTGGAACTCATCCTTAAAACGTTGGGAGAGGCAGGATTCATCAATAAATATTTAGCTGAGTATTTGGCCTGCCATAACCTGCAAGGCTACATGCCAAACTGGAAAATGGAATTAATATAGATACATGATTTATGTACTTCTAGATGGTAGTGGTTGTGGGTTTTAAAGGTGTTGTCCAAGGATCTTTGGTGAATTTCTGCAGTTTATGTTGTGGATATGATGACTGAACCTTGGTGCTGGAGAATTGAATTTATGTGGATTTTGTGCAAATAAAGTGGGCTGTTTTGTCGTGGATTGAGTGTCATTGGAGCTGTGTCCAACCAGATAAATGAGGGGAATTCCATCACACTCCTGACTTGTGCCTTGTAAATGGTGGACAGGCTTTGGAAAATCAGGTGTTAAGTTGATCACTGCAGGATTCCTTGCCTTTAAGCTGCTATTGTAGCCACTGTATTTATATGGCTAATCTTGTTGAGTTTCTGGTCATCGTATATCTGGGGATGTTGCTAGTGACAGATTCAATGATGGTAATGGCATTGAATGTCAAGGGCTATAATTAGATTCTGTCTTGTTGGAGAAGGCCACTTGCCTGTCACTTTTATGTCCTATGAATGTTACTTGCTAATTGTTACACCAAAATCAGATATTGTCCACAGCTTGCAGTATTTGGACATGGACTGCTTTAGTATCTGGGGAGTTGCAAATGACATTTAATGTTCGACTATCATCAGAAAACAGCCCCACTTCTAACTTTGTGATGGAAGTACAGTCAGTGAAGTGGCTGAAGATGGTTGGGCCTCGGATATTTCTGTGAGGAGCACTGCGTTGACCATCGTGGAGCTGTGCCTGACTAACCTCCAGCAACCACAGGAGAAGATCCACCCCCCAAATCCCATTGACTATATTTTTGCGAGGGAATTCGGAAAGAGATTCCAGAATGGCTTAAATCTATGGGCAGTTTCTATGTTCCTATCAAAATGGACATCTTTACACATGCCACATTATAAATGTGTCTATCATTCATTTGCTCATTCGTTCAACTTGTCTATATCATAGCATGAAAATTTCAAATCCTCCCTTGCAATTCATAATCACATCTAGTCAGCAACATCAGAAAAGTTACACTTGATCCCCTCATTCACATTGTTGATATATATTGTGAAATGCTGGGGGCCAAGCTCTGATCCTTGTGGTACCCCCATTTGACTTTCCAATGCAAAAAGAACCTTTCATTCTTATATGTTTCCTGTCTGCTAGCTAATTCTCAGTCTGTGCCAACAAATTATCACCAATTCGATGTGTTTTTTTTATTCTGCTCAATAACTTCTTATGGGAACTTCTATCAAAAGTTTTCTGAAAATTCAAATGTGCCATATCCACTGGTTCTTACTCATCTGTTTTGCAAGTTAGAACCTCAAAAATAACTCCAGTGGATTTGTCAAACACTCCTTCTCTTTCAAAAATCCATGTTGATCTTGTATAATCCTGTTGGTATTTTCTAAATGTCCTTTTATCCCATCCTTTACGGTAGACTAGCATTTTTCCTACTACTGACGTTAGGCTGACTGGTCAATGACTCCCTGTTTCCTCCCTCCCTATTTTTTTCAATACTGGTGTTACATTTGCCACCCTCCGATCTGCTGGGACTGGGGCGGAATCTGCAATGATTTGTCAACTTTCTGTCTCATTAATTTCTCCAGCACTTTTTAAAAAAATAATATTAATCTGCTTCAGTTCCTCCTGAACAAACCCTTACTTCCATAGAAACACAGAACCCCTACAATGTGGAAACAGACCCTTCAGCCCAACAAGTCCTCGCCACCCTTAGAGCATCCCACCCAGACCCATTCCCCAAACCAACCTAATCCACACATCCCTGAGCACTATGGGCAATTTAGCATGGCCAATTCACCTAGCCTGCACATTTTTTGGACTGTGGGAGGAAGCCAGAGCACTCTGAGGAAGCCCATGCAGACACTGGGAGAATGCCCACACAGACGGTTGCCTGAGGCGGAATCAAACCCAGGCCCCTAGCACTGTGAGGCAGCAGTGCTAACCACTGAGCCACCGTGCTGCCCAACCATTCCTAACACTTCTGAGAAGTTGAATGTGTTCCCGTTTGTGAAGAGAGAATTAAAGTAGTTGTTTAATTGATTTGCCATTTTCTTGTTTACCCCTGCAGACTGTAAGGGGCCTACATTTGTCTGCACCAATATTTTTCACATTATGTTCTTCTAGAAGCTCTTGCAGTGCACTGTAGTGAAACTTGCAGATTTACTCCAATACTTTATTTTTTTCCCTCTTAACCAACACTGGTTCCGCCTGGGAACCCTGCAGCCACATGGTATCAATGTGGACTTCACCAGTTTCAAAATCTCCCCTTCCCCTACTGCATCCCTAAACCAGCCCAGTTCATCCCCTCCCCCCACTGCACCACACAACCAGCCCAGCTCTTTCCCCCCCCCCCCACCCACTGCATCCCAAAACCAGTCCAACCTGTCTCTGCCTCCCTAACCGGTTCTTCCTCTCACCCATCCCTTCCTCCCACCCCAAGCCGCACCCCCAGCTACCTACTAACCTCATCCCACCTCCTTGACCTGTCCGTCTTCCCTGGACTGACCTATCCCCTCCCTACCTCCCCACCTACACTCTCTCCACCTATCTTCTTTACTCTCCATCTTCGGTCCGCCTCCCCCTCTCTCCCTATTTATTCCAGTTCCTTCCCCCCATCCCCCTCTCTGATGAAGGGTCTAGGCCCGAAACGTCAGCTTTTGTGCTCCTGAGATGCTGCTTGGCCTGCTGTGTTCATCCAGCCTCACATTTTATTATCTTGGAATCTCCAGCATCTGCAGTTCCCATTATCTCCGAGTCCTATGTACTGACCACTTCACTGTACGTGCTACCAACAGAGACCCCAGGCTTCAGATACTTTACGCTCACATAAGCCACCATTCTAGATCCAAAACACTGTATTTTCTGCAGCTGCCTTGAACATTGAAAAGGATCCCTGATCCAGCACTTCAGAGGAGGATCATTTCACCCAGCCAAACTGGTTTGCTGTAATTTACCCTTAAATTAATTGCTTTTTATTTACACCCTCTAATTTAGGGAGTATTGATTATTTGCCAACACCCTTGCCTTGTTTCTTATGCTTAAACACTGTTAATCTAAAGACCAATAATTTCTTGAATGACTAGACAGTAAAATGCTCACATGCTCTTATTGACCAAAGGTGCCACCTGAATTTGTACTTTCCTGTCATATCATTCTTGAATTTCTTTTAAGAAAACTCAGCCCTGTCATACAGTTATTCAACCCCTTGAGGCTAAAGATCGAGAAAGAAAAGGAAAGTGCTGTCCTCTTTCTCAATGAACTCGCTTTCACCACAGTTTGTTACGACCTACTTCCAGGGCATTTAAGCCCATATTTATAATACTGGGACTCTGATCACACTTGTAGAGTTATATAGCGCAGAACCAGACTGTTTGCCTAACACTCCATGCTAACTAAGTTTCCTAAACTAAACTAGTCCCGCTTACCTGCCTTTGGCCCATATTCCTCTCAACATTTCCTATTCATGAACCTATCTAAACGTCTTAAATGTTGTAACTGTACCTGCATCTACCACTTCCTCTAGGAGTTCATTCCACGTACAAAACACCCTCTGTGTGGAAAAAGCTACCTCTTGGCTATCTTTTAAATGTTTCTCCTCTCACCTTAAGAACATGCCCCCTTGTTTTAAACTTCGCTACCCTTTGGAAAAGACATTTGCTATTTATTTTATCTATGACCCTCATGATTTTATAAGCCGCTATAGGTCACCCCTTAACCTCCTGTACTCCAGTGGGTAAGACAGTCCCAGCCTACCTCTAAAACTCAAACCCTCCAGTTCTGGCAACAAACTGGTAAAGCTGAGCCATATCCAAACTAATAATATCCTTCCAATAGCAGAGCAACTAGAACTGTATACAGCACTCCAAAAGTGGCTTCACCAATGTCCTGTACAACCTCCAGACAACAGACCAACTTGTATACTCGATGGCCTGAGCAGGAAGGTAATGCCTCTGAACTCTCATTATCTCACTTTTGAAAGCTCCCACTTGCCAGTCGTTCCTTTACCTGTAAACAGGCTACTCCATTCAACTGTTCAAAGTTCCTAACTCATACCATCAAATTTGCCTTATTCCAATCAAGAGTTTTAACTTTTATACAAGGCCTGTCCCTTTTCATAAATATGATAAAACTAACAGAATTATGATCACTGGTCCCAAAATGCTTCCCCACTAACATTTCACTCACTTGCCATATCATCTTTCTCTAGAGAAGGTCAGTTTAGCTCCTTCTCTAGGTACATCTACACATTAATAAAGAACATTTTCTTGAACACATTTAATAAATTCTTCACCATCCATGCCGTTAACACTATGGCAGTCCTAGTCAATGTTTGGAAAGTTAAAAGCCCCTACTATTACAACCCTATTATTCTTGCATATATCTGAGATCTCACTATGTATTCATTCTTCAATTTCCCTCTAACTATTGGGGGCCTATAGTACAATACCCTTCCAATCATCCCCTTCCTATTTCTAAGTTCTACACGTATAGATTCACTGGATGATCCCTGAGAAATATCCTTTCTAAATACAGCTGTAGCATTTTTTTTAATCAAAAATGCCACTTTCCCCTTCCTTTCTCGCCTCCCGTCTATGCTTCCTATAGCATCTAAACCCCAGAACATCAAGTTGCCAGCCCTGTCTGTCCCTCAGTCATATTTCTGTAATAGCTATCATATCCCAGTCCCAGAGATAGTAGGAACTGCAGAATCTGAGATAACAGGGTGTAGAGCTGGATGAACACAGCAGGCCAAGCAGCATCAGAGGAGCAGGAAAGCTGACTTTTCTGGCCTGGACCCTTCTTCAGAAATCACTTCGGAGAGACATCCTCACCCCAGCACCAGGGAGGCAACAGACCATCCTGAATTTGCACTCATGGCAGCAGAATCTCCTGTCAGTGTCCTAATGGGAAAGTGCCCGATAACAAATACTGTCTAGAATCTTCACAAGCCCTGCTAAACCTTTTTGATGCTCAAGATCCTGCTGCAACTTTTATTTTCATCTGAGAGAATATTCCCCTCAACAATACTCTAAACAGCATATCTGTACGAGAGAGGAATAGACACAGGACACTCCTGAACAACCTTCGTACCTCTCCTGACCGACAGTGATAAAGAACTTTGAAACCAGTTACTTTTTTGGCTAATCTCTCCTGCTTTGCAGCAGAGGTCTTGATTTGCTTGCTTAGCCCTAGCCCCAAGCCTCTGAAGTCTCTTAGAATTATACAGTAACTTTAATGTAAAAAGCTAAATTGTAAGTAAGTTGTCGTCGATTTTACACAAGGTTAATACATGAAATTTAAAATTTTTGCCTCCCCTCTTGCCATTTTACAGTCTTGCCAGTCTTCACCTGAGCACCCATCAAGATTGGTCAAGAACACAAAAAACACTGCATTGATTACCTGTAGTTATAAAGACTTAACCTGAATCATGATAACCATCTTGGATTGTCAAGTATGACTTTAGTTGCGAGTGAATTTTTCCATTTGACCCTACTCGTGCCACACCTCCCTGAAATGAAATGTTTATTTTTAACTCATTTCTGGTTTTTGACTCCTGCAATCCGTATTCAGATCAAAGCTGGACTAGACCTACTGGTTCTGGCAGAATTTGAATTCCTAAACAAGTTATTGAAAAATAGATGTTACATGATGTCAAAATTCATCACATTTGTCTCTGGATCTACAAAGTGGCATAACCTCAGATCTCAAGCTGTATTTATTTATTAAAATTCACTAAAATATTTTATCATGCTATAGCTCCTTTTTGTATGAATAATTAATTGACAAATAAGACTACTTCTGTTCATCAGTGTAAATTTGGTAATTCAGTTATTCGGATCCATAATATCATTATCCCTGTTTTGCGTTACTGTGTCCACCTACACTGAAATCTTCTTTGACTTTCCATCCATTCTTATGGCTTTTGGTCCTCTAGATATGACATTTTGTATGTGTCCTACTTTGGATACCATTAAGCACTCACACCTCCACCCTCTCCATTCTTGAAGAATCTTCTGGAGGTCCATTTATTTCATTAAACTTTACTGTCAATGTTTCTGTGCACATTCCTTGCTCAATACCACGCCCCAAAGCATCTGGGATGTTTAACATTTTAAGGTGTTATATAGCTGCAAAATGGTTATTTTAATAAAAAAAAACTTTGTATCTGTTTGTATTAGGACATTGGCACTGATTCCAACCTCTCTCCTGTCATTAGCTCAGACTGTTGGCAGCTAAGTGTTTAATAGGCTCTGTATTACAAATAATTGACATTGACACCAGTGATTTTCAGCTATCCTTCGGATAGTATTGCTGTCTAATGTAACTGCAAGCGATGCAATTCTTTGCTATTGCTATGAAAAGAATTTTAGTAACCTGGTGGAACTTCTGCACTATCCACTTATTGACTGTAGACTCATCTAAAATAATTCAACAAAATTCATGCCAATATCAAAATGAGTTTGTGTTACATAATGTGCAGAGATATATTTGGTTAACCTTCATTTAAGCCTGGAAATAACACTATTGACATTGAATAGTACTGTTGACATTTAAATAACCCTTGGATCTTTTGAAGATTGTGAAGCAGTAGAATATTAAATAAAAATTAGTAGTATATCTCAATGTTCTAATGACTTAACAGCTAAAAGACTGTGCATCTGTTTATGTCTATCATTCCTGAGATAAAGGTTTGAACTGATCTAGATGTTCCGAAGGGCGGAATTGAGCAGGGAATTGTTTCTTCAGGAAGGGAGTGGAAAAAGACAACTTTTTTTTTGGGGTAAAAACTGAAAGTACTGTGAATGTTGGAATCATAGAATCGTAGATTCTCAGCAGTGTGAAGCAAGCCATTTGACCCATTGAGTCCATACTGACCCTCTGGAAAACAGAAATTGCTGGAAGAGCTCAGCAGGTCTGGCAGCATCTTTGGAGGGAACTCGGTTAACATTTTGGGTCCAGTGACCCTTCCTCAAACTTACTCCCTCAGTCCCACACACTCATTGCAAACATTCACTCTCAGTCTCACTCTCTTTCACACACACTCACTCTAACTTGCACTCCTCTAGATTGGAATAACTGCAACAAAACCTCTGAAAGGACTCAAGTTTGACACCATCAAAGACTGGTTTCAGGAGAACTCCATGTACCACCTGCATTCACAGCAGTATTAACTGTCCACAGCATATGAACTTAGAAATTAAGAGCAAGAGTAGGCCACTTGGTCCTGCAGCAATTTAGCAACTTATAGTTTGAGAATATTGCCCTCCCCTGTGAATTTGCTACCATTAAAGAGAAAAGTAACAGTGTTTTATGAAAATATCAATTCCATATTCCCCTCCAATACATGCATCACTCAGACTTGGATGTATTTTTTATCATTCCTAGAGTATTACTGGGTCACCATCCAGGGTTTCCTAGTTAATACCATTAACACTAGAACTACACTTATTCACCAAAAAGCTCATCACTGCCTCAGGACAAATGAGATGTTCGACAACTATAACCTTGCTGCTGTTGCATGTTCTCAAAACAATTTTGTTTTTTTTATTTTGCTTTTCCCCAAGACACACAAAAACTCATCTCTGCAGATTAGAAGCTTACGGTTGAATGTTCGAAACAGCAGATCAATTGGAGGTCAGCTACGATTGATCTAGATTATCTCTCTCACTTGTTGAATGTTTTTAACTGAGTGTCCTTGGTTGAGGGTTCTGAGCATTTACTTTGTAAAAGCAAATGATTACAAAGTAAAATTTTGTTTGCAATGGGAGTCTGATGTTCAACGTTTTTGAATAACCTCCTCTTCCTGCTATTTTGTTCACCTCATCTGGAATGTTTTGCAATGAAATAGCTGTAGGTAAAGGTAGCACTTTATTCTTATTTACAACTTTGCCGTACTTCCTTTAAATGTGCTCAAGTAAACTTCTGTGAAAGTGCTGATGTATATTTTCCTTGTCAATTTTGGAATTTTGAGAAGTTTAATTTTGAATATAATTTGAATTGTTTGTAAATCATGTTTTAGAAAAATTAAAATATGGTTTTCAATCAAGGTAGTTTGCGCAAATTCAACTTAAAATTACTTTGTGTCCACTCTTGTATGATTATAAACTTGCCAAACTCCTTTTAGCATACAGTTTGCACATGCTGTTAGGAACTAAACCTAAATTTCCACCCTTTCCTAGCTGGAAAACTAAATGCTGAGTTTTAATATTCCATCTGCATTTGTCAAAAAATTTCAGAAGCACAATGCTATTCAAAATCTTCAAGGCCAGGAAAGCAACCACCTAATGGCTTTTTGATTCTGGCCCTGGGAGAAATTATAGAACAATGAAATAATACAAAGAATTGGGTGCTGGAGATTTGAAACAAAAACAAAATTGCGAAAGAAACTCAGCATGTCTGAAAGCATCTGTGGGGAGAAAACAGAATTAATGTTTCAAGTTTGGTGACTCTTCATGATTGAACAAAGGTAAGTGTAGTCTACGTTACGCAGGATATTTCTTTGGTGGTAACATTATTAATTAGCCCCCTAAAGTCCTGATTTAAAGATAATGTCCATCTCCAGTGTTGTACAGTGTGAAACATAAGATGCAAACACATTTGAACCTTACCTGTGAGCCAGAAGGGCTGGGTTTGGATCTGAGTTCATCTGCTCCAGATGTGTCACAACATGTCTGAAGGCTGACTAAAAATACCTGCCTATATAGAAACTTTCTAAGCTGCTTTTTTTTTGTTTGCTTTTAGCACCACATTACTGTGTCAACATTTGACTTTTACTTTAGAAGGTTTGGTGATATGAAATTGCTCAAATTTACTGAGGCAGGAGTGAGATAATGCAGCTTTTTTGGAAGCTGATCAGTGTTATTCTTGTCACTTATTAATGCAACATTTACTCTATTTCCATATGTTTTCATCATGGTTATCAGAATTTGAAAGAGAAAATTTTAATATAGAACCTAGATGAAATTACTAGGATTTCATCGGAAGAGCTCTAAACAAAATGCATTGACATGTCAAGTTCAGTGCAGCTATCATCTTAAATCACTTAATCCTTTCATGGCATTTATCCAGTGCAAAAACTTGCATATAGAGCCAATTTAGAATATGCTACAATTAATTGTTTCAATATAATAAAACAACTCTAGGTGTTTGCGGGAACTTTATGAATTTTGGGACACTGAACAACACAAGGACACAAGGACAGATGGACTAAGCTTTTCACCAAAAGGTAAGTCTTAGGAAACATCTTGAAGGAAGAAAGAGGGATGGAGATTTTGGAGAAGTTACAGAGGGAATTACCAAGCTTTGCACCAAGTCAACTTCCAACGCAGCCACTCAAAAGTGAAATATTAAATAGGGAGTGCGTGAGACCAAAATTAGGCGGGTGCAGACATCATCATATACAATTTAATTGAAGCAAGGTGTATTTTACTTTAAACATGTTTGACACCTATATCCAGCAGTTATAGTTTTAATTTAAAGAAAAATCTTTATCTGCTTTGTCATTAAAAATCAAAAGTGCTATCTTTCTTCAGGTTGGATTCAGAGTCTCGATCTCCTAATTCATTTTGTTCTTTTACAAAAAGCTAATGGTCTGATCAAAACTTGAGCTGTGCTTCCAGATTTTAAGTTGCAAAGAATGGTCAGCAGCATAAGCAGAAAATGTAAAATTGCACATGCATTTTGTCCATTGACTTGCACTTTGCTGACAAGCCAATTAACATATTTTATCAAAAGTGTTACAGCACAGATCATAGCTCTACTTCTGAGCTTCAACTCTCATCTGCACCAGAGGTGTGTAATAACATTGAGACTGCTGGAGAAACTCAGCAGGTCTGGTAGCATCTGTGTACAGACAGACAGATTGAATGAATGTTTCAAGTCCAGAAGATTCCTACCGTTTCTTTCTCCAAAGATGTTGCCTGACCTGTTGGGTTTCTCCAGTTTTGTGTGTATGTTTCAGATTTCCAGCACTCTCAATATTTTGCCTTTATTCATTTTTAATAATATGTCTAAATAGATTTATCTACAAAATATCTTCACCACAACATCAGCATTAATCATATCACGCCTGTATGTTGCACCAGGTTTTTGAAGACATGGTTTGCATTCAACAAACCCACAATGGTTCTCATTAGTTAACCAACCCCTATTCAAGTGACTGCTACTTTATTTTGGAATATTATTTTTTTTGAAAGCTTTCCACCATCAAGATTTAACTGACTGGCCTGTATTTTAAACTTATCAACTTGAAGTCGAGCTAGCATTTCTAGTATCTCCTTTATCAATCTTTAACCCATCCCATATCCCAATCACCTTCTTTGTAACTTTGCATCTGTCTTTGTTTAAAAATATGCTAAAGTACTCATTTAGTACCTCGGTCATGCGCTCTGCCTCCGGGCATAGCTTTTTTTTTTCAGTTGAGCATGGAAATTGCTGGCAATGAAAATCAATTAACGTATCTGGGAATTTGGGGAGTGAGAGTAGGAAGAGACCAGAAAACAGATGGTGAACTATGTGGTAAAGATAGGGACATTTCAATATGAAACCTTTTTGATGTTCCTGTTATTTTGAACAGAAGAAAAATCTTGGTCACTAATCCTACCTTGTTAGTTGCAATTACTTCTGGAGAATGGAAATAAAAGGGAGGGTTATTAACATTGTGGAAGTATGATGTCCATTCCAGATTTAAAAATGTGATCTCTTCTTTTCATGAGGAATAGGTGGCACACCTTGAAGGTTTTGTGATAGCCAACTGAATTAATTCTACCTTGCTGAACCCACTCGCAGATTCTGATTGTCCAACTAGCAGCTATTCGTACCCCCAGACTGATCTTTAACCATTCCATTGTCAGTCCAACTGTTTTTCTCTCTTGGGCTCTATATTCACTTATACCACCCACTCACCCATATTTTGTATAAATATCAACCTTTTCCTAGCTGCCATCAGTGCTGAAGGGTCACTGAACCTGAAATGTTGACTCTGATTTGTCACCACAGATCCTGCCAACTGAGTTTTTTTCCAGCAGTTTCTGGTTCCGTTTTATTTCTGATATCCAGCATCCACAGTTCTCTGTCTGGATATCTTCAAGCTTGTGACCAGATGCTATTTAGCTGCAGATTGGGTGCCATAATGGGGGTGCAGTATACTTGAAAGGCTTGTGTGAAAATGTTGAAGGAAGGCAACTTTTTCTGGAAATTAGATACTTTGAAAGGCTATTTAGGAACAAGCATGAGAAGTAAGGTGGAAATTTTTCTGGAAATTAGATACTTTGAAAGGCTATTTAGGAACAAGCATGAGAAGTAAGGTGGAAATGCTTGGAGCATTGTGACTGATTTGAGGATAGCAAATGTGGTTCCCCTGTTCAAGAAGGGGAGTAGAGACAACCCTGGTAATTATAGACCCGTGAGCCTTACCTCAGTTGTTGGTAAAGTGTTGGAAAAGGTTCTAAGGGATAAGATTTATAATCATCTAGAAAAGAATAAATTGATTAGGGATAGTCAGCACGGTTTTGTGAAGGGAAGGTCGCGCCTCACAAAACTTATTGAGTTCTTTGAGAAGGTGACCAAACAGGTAGATGAGAGTAAACCGGTTGATGTGGTTTTTATGGATTTCAGCAAGGCGTTCGATAAGGTTCCCCACAATAGGCTATTGTACAAAATGCAGAGGAATGGAATTGTTCGAGATATAGCAATTTGGATCAGAAACTGGCTTGCTGAAAGAAGACAGAGGATGGTAGTTGATGGGAAGTGTTCATCCTGGAGACCAGTTACTACTGGTATACCGCAAGGGTCGGTGTTGGGTCCACCGCTGTTGTCACTTTTTATAAATGACCTGGATGAGGGCGGACAAGGATGGATTAGTAAATTTGCAGACGACACTAAGGTCGGTGGAGTTGTGGATAGTGACGAAGGATGCTGTAGGTTGCAGAGAGACATAGAGAAGCTGCAGAGCTGGGCTGAGAGGTGGCAGATGGAGTTTAATGCAGACAAGTGTGAGGTGATGCACTTTGGGAGGAGTCACCAGAAGGCAAAGTACAGGGCTAATGGTAAGATTCTTAGTAGTGTAGATGAGCAGAGAGATCTCTGTGTCCATGTACACAGATCCTTGAAAGTTGCCACCCAGGTTGACAGGGCTGTTAAGAAGGCATACAGTGTTTTAGCTTTTATTAATAGAGGGATCGAGTTCCAGAACCAAGAAGTTATGGTGAAGCTGTACAAAACTCTGGTGCGGCCACACTTGGAGTATTGTGTATAGTTCTGGTCACCGCATTATAAGAAGGATGTGGAAGCTTTGGAAAGGGTGCAGAGGAGATTTACTAGGATGTTGCCTGGTATGGAGGGAAGGTCTTAAAAGGAAAGGCTGAGGGACTTGAGTCTGTTTTCATTAGAGAGGAGAAGAAGGTTGAGAGGTGACTTAATTGAGGGTGGATAGAGAGACCCTTTTTCCTAGGATGGTGATGGCGAGCACGAGGGGGCATAGCTTTAAATTGAGGGGTGAAAGATATAGGACAGATGTCAGAGATAGTTTCTTTACTCAGAGTAGTAAGGGAATGGAACGCTTTGCCTGCAACGGTAGTAGATTAGCCAACTTTAGGTACATTTAAGTTGTCATTGTGATAAGCATATGGACGTACATGGAATAGTGTAGGTTAGATGGGCTTGAGATCGGTATGACAGGTTGGCACAACATCGAGGGCCGAAGGGCCTGTACTGTGCTGTAATGTTCTATGAATGGGGATCTAAAAAGTAATGTGATGATGAGGCAGACAGTCATTTGTGATTTGAGTTTGGGGAAGTTGATTTTCAGGTAGAGATTGAATTCAGGAAGGGTGAACAGTCTCTGTGCAAAGGTTAATATAAGACATAGACAGGAGTCTACTCAGGAGAATACTTTAGAAGACGTGATGAGTGAGGTCTTAAATAATTAGAGAAATACAGTGAATAGGGTGAGAATAAGGAGGTGAGAGTGCATTTAGAAATTAATGTTATGCAACATATTTAACTGCTTGGATGGGAAGCATTTTTGGAAATGCTGAGTGAATTGGGCAATGTTGTCTGCAGGAGAGAAATTGACACCTGTAATATGGTTGCAATAAAGCAGTCTGCTGCATATACCACAGCTTATTGGTTTTGAAAGATGGATGTTGCTGAATTAAAATGCAAACCTTATTTACCCATTAGGTTTTGGAAAGCTTCAGAACAATGAATGCTTCTGTGACATCATGTTCCTCATATATGCTGGTAATACCCAGCTCTACCCTCACCATCACTTCCCTCAACCCCTGTACTGCCTCCATATTATCAGACTTTCTGCTATCCAATGCTCAATGAATGGACATTTCCTCCAACTCAATTTTGGGAAGACAGTAGTTCTGACCTTTGGTCCCCTGCCAAAAACTCTGTTCCCCAGCAACCTAGACAATTTCTGTCGTGGCAACCACCCTGAAGCAAAGCCAGACCACTTGTTTTGGCACCATAATTGAACCTGAGATAAGCTTCCAACCCCAACTTTACAGATCACAAAGTTCATCTACTTCCACTTCTGTACTTTCACCCAAATCCAACTCTAACTGAATTCCTTTGCTGCTGAAGTCTAATCCATACACACAACTCCAGATTAGACTATTACAACACTTTCTCCTGGCTGCTATTTCATCTTCCATCCTCCCTAGAGTGGAATGAAAACTTTACTGTAATTACCCTAACATGCCCCAACTCTTATTCACTCCTCACATGTTTTTAGTGACTGTATTGTCTCTCAGTCCATCAATGCTTCAACCTGAAAACACTTATCCTTATTTTCATATCCCTCCATGGATTTGCCCCTTCCTTTCTAAGTGATAGTTTATCCAATCCCTCTATTGATTCTAGCAATTTGCCCACCACTGAAGTAAGACCAACTGCCCTATTATTGTTTGGCTTTTCCTTTGTACCCTTTTTAACCAATGGAAATATATTTGCATTCCTCTAGTCTCCTGATGCCTAATTTGTGTCTAATGAAGATTGGAAAATAATCATTAGAGCATCTGCTATTTTCTCCATGACCACCTCCAACATCTGAGGGAACTTCCATCCAGCCCTGGCAATTTATCAACTTTCGAGGACTCCAATTTCACTAATTCTTGCTCTCCTTTTATTATTATTTTAGCTGATATTTCACACTCTCCCTCCTTAGATTACTCTATCCACGTCAACCTTGCTGAGCACAGAGATAAAAAAAATTATATAACTTCTGAGATAATGATGCTGGAGAAACTGAGATAACGAAGTATAGAGCTGGATGAACACAGCAGGCCAAGCAGAAAGCTGATGTTTCGGGCCTAGTCCCTTCATCAGTTCTTCTCCTATCTTCTACATCTTCACAATATTTCCCTTCTTCATCTCTGATAGGTTCCACATTTTCCTGAACCATCATTTTGCTCTTTAATTACCGGTAAAACATTGTTGGGTTTTTCTTTATCTTGCTAATATTTTTTCATGTCCTGTCTTTGGTTTGCATTTTTTTTTAAACCAGATTCCTGTACATTCTATACTCCTGTAGGCAATCTGCAGTGTTGAGTTTTTTTTTGTGACTATCATAAGGTTACTTTTTCTGTTTAATCTTCCCCTGTATTTTTCTAGACAGACATGGAGGTCTAGATTTGGCAGTACCATTCTTATTTTTGGATGTCTGTTTTGGGTCATAAGGATCTAATCTTTTGGTGCCTCTCACAGCTTTACCACGGATACATCGTTTAGCAGTCCTGTCCTCCGACAAATCAATTCTCATTTCTGTAAAATTAGTCTCCAAACCCCCTTCCAACATTAAAAACTTTTTATTATTGATTTATCTCTGTCCTTTTCCATACCTTTATGAAATTTGACCGACTTGTGGTCACAGTCCCCGATTACCTTCACCAACTTGCCATGTAACCATGAAATTTCTTCTTATTGATTTTTTTTTGATATGCCTGGCAAGTTTCCTTTTACAATCCCCTTCGTAACTCTTTTATAATTTGCTTTGTGGCCCTCTGCTGGTCTTGTATTTTTCCCAGTCAGCTGGATCTGTGCTGTTCTTCACATTTTTGTAAGCTCTTCCTTTTAGTTTTATGTTGTCTCTTATCTTTTAATTGTCCTTGGCTGTTCTTAATGTCAGCAATGTGGAGCTTTTCCTTCTCGGGTATGAATTGATTTCGTATTGTGTTAAATGTTTCTTTAAATATCCTCCACTGTTCTTCGGTTGCTGAACCCATGAGCAGATTTTCTTAGTTTACTGTGAACAATCTCTGTCTCATCTCATTAAAGTCAGCCTTAGCTAAATCTAAAACTCTAGCTGAATCATGCTTTTCACTTTCAAACACTACTCTTGTACTCTATACCCCTATAAATAAAGCCGAGAACACTGTTTTATTAATTGCTCTCTATTCCTGTCATGACCTCTGTGTACACATAGACTCAGGTCCCTCTCACATCCACTTTAGAATTGTACTCACACTTTGAAAGCAATATAAAATTGGATCACTCTCTCTTTGCACCGAACCTCGCCATCCAGCCACTCAAACAACTTATCAATGGTCTTTTGGAGTTTCACACCATCCTCCTCTCAATTAGTTTTTTCAAGTTTTGTGCCATCTGCACACCATGACCTAGATCAGTAATATACATCAGGAAAAGCAAGTGTTCCAACCCCTGGGGAACTCTATTACAAACCTTTCTCCAGCCTGAAAACTGTCCATTGACCATTGCTCTGTTTTCCATCACTCTGCCAATTTTGTCTATACATTGCCAGTGTCCCTTTGATACCATTATCTACAACTTGCCTTCCAGGCCTGCTGTGAAGCAATCTGTCAAATACTTTCTGGAAACCCATGTATACCATGTTAGAAGTGTCACCTTCATCATCCCTTTCTTTATCTCTTCGGAAAAGAACTCCAAGTTAATTAAGCATTGATAGCCATGCTGACTGCTCCCACCTTTTTCCATGTGACTATCATGAATAATTGTTTCCAAAAGTTACCCCGCTATGGAATTTAAACAAAGTGGTCTAAAATTGCTGGGATTAGCCTTAAACTTTTTTGTTTGAACAAGACTGTGAAGTTTGCAAGTTTCCAATCTTCTGGAACTTCCCTGATTTCCACGAAAGACTGAAACATTATAGCCATTGTTTCCTCGCTTCCTTCAAAATCCTTGGATCCATCTTACCCAATCTTGGTGTCTTGTTAAATTTAAATGGCAATAATCGATCCAAGACTACTTCCTTATTTTGTTTTTGACCCTTCTATTGACAGTTCTTCCTCTGTAACCATGGCTTGGGCAGCATCCTTCTCTTGTAAACACACATGCAAGGTATTCATTTAATACCTCAGCCATGCCCCCGCCTCCATCTGTAAATCCCCTATTTGGTCTCTGGCCTTATTGGTCCTTGCTAATTTGTTAGTCTGAGTTAAGCTGACTGAACTTTGTAACCAACAGTGTGTTTTACGGATGTACCCAGTAAAAAGTAATGGGAGTTAGCGTTGCTTTACTGCCATGGTGGATTGTCCAACAGAAAATAATAATTCTCGCTCTCTTTCAGCTACAAAAAATGGCTAAAAAGGAAATGGTTAAACCACTTCTGGGAAAAGAGAGTGAAATTCATCATTGTGACCTCCAGAAAATCGATGTTGGCATTCTGGGAACTGGAGATTTTGCACGCTCTTTGGCTGCACGTCTGGCATGTTCTGGTTATGGTGTCATCATAGGAAGCCGACATCCTAAACGCACTGCAGCTTTGTTTCCAACTATGGTTGAAGTTACCAGTCAACGGGAAGCCATAGGCAAGGTCAACGTTATCTTTGTGGCAGTGAACCATGAACACTACAGTGCATTGAGTGAACTAAGAGATGTTCTGGCTGGGAAGATTTTGGTGGATGTCAGCAACAATATGAAAATAAATGTGTATGAGGAATCAAATGCTGAACGCCTTGCCACTGTGTTCCCAGAATGCACCGTTGTGAAAGCATTTAATGTCATCTCAGCCTGGGCTTTACAGTTTGGAGCAAGAGATGGGAATAAACGGGTAGGTATCAGAGAAGTAAATGGTGCAAAGTAATTTTTAGCTTTGTTAATATGGTATGATTTCTGCAGAGGAAATATCTTAGTATAACTTATAAATAAATAATTTACAAATGTGCAAAATAGGAGCACAACATTTATCCCTTTCTAGCCTGCTTCAGAACTCAAAGATCATGACTCATCTGTTTGTATTTTAAATCTCATCTACCCTAATTACCGTTAGTTTCCTGGCCTAACAAGAACCCATCTACCTTGGCCAAAAATATTCAGTGACCCTGCTTCCACCGTCTTCTGAGGCAGATACTTCTAAGGTCGCATACCTCTGAAGGGTTGGGACGTGCTAAATTCTCATCTCATCCCTATCCTGAAAGCGCGACCCGTGACTTTGAAATAATATCCCTGGGTTCTGGACTCGCCGACAAGAGGAAACATCCTTTCCACATTTGCCTTGTAGAGACCATTCTGGATCTTACGCACTTCACCAAGTCACCCCCTCACTTTTCTGAACTCCAGTGAAAACAACATCTGTCCAATCTTTCCTCGTAAAAGAGCCTGCTGATTTCACTTATAAATCCGGTAAACCTCCTCTGAAACACCTCAATGTATTTAATAAATTTCCTTCATTAAATAAGGAACAAAATTAACTGCACATAGTTTTCAAAATGTTTTCTCTCTGGTGTGCTTAAGTGAAGCATTGCGTCTTTGCTAAGTTCCTGTCAAATAAATTAGAACATCCCATTAGCTACATTGATTATGTGCTGTGCTAGAATATCTAAAATCCTCTGCACCTTGGAATTCTGCATTTGTTGTCCTTTTAAGTAACACCCTGCTTTTTTAATTCTTCCTACCAAAGTGAAGAGCTTCACATTTTCCCACATTATACTCAAATGCCCGTTTATTTTGCCCACCCAATCAAACTGTCTATCTGTCTGCAGTTTCTCTTTGTTGTTTACACTAAGTCAATAGACAATAGTGCTGGATTAGGCCATTCAGCCCTTCGAGCCAGCACCATCATTCATTATGATCATGGCTGATCATCCACAATCAGTATCCTGTTCCTGCCTTATCCCCATAACCCATGATTCCACTATCTTTAAGAGCCCTATCTCTTTCTTGAAAGTATCCAGACAGTTGGCCTCCACTGCCTTCTGGGGCAGAGCATTCCATATATCCACCACTCTCTGGGTGAAGAAGTTTTTCCTCAACTCTGTTCTAAAAGGCCTACCCCTTATTTTTAAACTGTGTCCTCTGGTTCTGGACTCACCCATCAGCAGAAATATGCTTCATGCCTCCAGAGTGTCCAATCCCTTAATAATCTTATGCCTCAATCAGATCCCCTCGTATCCTTCTAAACTCAAGTGTATACAAGCCCAGTCGCTCCAATCTTTCAACATATGATAATCCCGCCACTCCGGGAATTGACCTCGTGAACCTACGCTGCACTCCCTCAATAGCAAGAACATCCTTCCTCAAATTTGGAGACCAAAACTGCGCACAATACTCCAGGTGCAGTCTCACGAGGATCCTGTACAGCTGCAGAAGGACCTCTTTGCCCCTATACTCAATTCCTCTTGTTATGAAGGCCAGCATGCTATTAGCTTTCTTCACGGCCTGCTGTACCTGCATGCGTGCTTTCATTGACTGATGTACAAGAACACCCAGATCTCGTTGTGCTTTTCCCTTTACCTAACTTGACTCCATTTAGATAGTAATCTGCCTTCCTGTTCTTGCCACCAAAGTGTATAACCACGCATTTATCCACATTAAACTGCATCTGCCATGCATCCATCCACTCACCTAGCCTGTCCAAGTCACCCTGTATTCTCATAACATCCTCCTCACATTTCACACTGCCACTCAACTTTGTGTCATCAGCAAATTTGCTAATATTACTTTTAATGCCTTCGTCTATATCATTAATGTATATCGTAAACAGCTGCAGTCCCAGCACCAAACATTGTGGTACCCCACTGGTCACTGCCTGCCATTCTGAAAGGGACCTGTTTATCACTACTCGTTGCTTCCTGTCAGCCAGCCAATTTTCAATCCAAGTCAGTATTTTGCCCCCAATACCATGTGCCCTAATTTTGTTCACCAATTTCCTATGTGGGACTTTATCAAAGGCTTTCTGAAAGTCCAGGTACACTACATCCACTGGTTCTCCCTTATCCATCTTCATAGATACATCCTCAAAAAATTCCAGAAGATTAGTCAAGCATGATTTTCCCTTCGTAAATCCATGCTGACTCTGACCTGTTCTGTTACTGCTATCCAAATGAGTCATAATTTCATCTTTTATAATTGACTTCAGCATCTTTTCCTCCACTGACGTCAGGCTAACCGGTTTATAATTTCCTGTTTTCTCTCTCCCTCCTTTCTTGAAAAGTGGGACAACATTTGCCACCCTCCAATCCACAGGAACTGATCCTGAATCTATAGAACCTTGGAAAATAATTACCAATGCATCCATAATTTCTCGATCCACCTCCTTAAGTACCCTGGGATGCAGACCATCAGGTCCCTGAGACTTATCAACCTTCAGACCTAACAGTTTCTCCAACACCATTTCCTGCCTCACATAAATACCCTTCAGTTCGTCCATTACCCTCAGTCCTTCAGTCACTATTGCATCTGGGAGATTGCTTCTGTCTTCCCTAGTGAAGACCGATCCAAAGTACCTATTCAACTCTTCTGCCATTTCCTTGTTCCCCATAATAAATTCACCTGTTTCTGACTTCAAGGGCCCAATTTTAGTCTTAACCATTTTTTTCTTTTCACATACCTAAAAAAGCTTTTACTATCCTCCTTTATATTTTTGGCCAGTTTTCCTTCATAGCTCATTTTTTTTCTCTGTGTATTGCCTTTTTAGTTATCCGCTGTTGCTCTTTAAAAGCTTCCCAGTCCTCCAGCTTCACTCATCTTTGCCATGTTATACTTCTTCTCTTTTATCTTTATACAGTCCTCAACTTCCCTCGTCAACCACGGCCACCCCTGTCTCCCCTTGGGATCTTTCTTCCTCTTCGGAATGAACTGATCCTGCACCTTCTGCATTATATCCAGAAATACCTGCCATTGTTGTTCCACTGCCATCCCTGTTAGGGAATTGTACCACTGAACTTTGGCCAGCTCCTCCCTCATAGTTCCATAGTTCCCTTTGTTCAGCTGCAATACTGACACTTCCGATTCTCCCTTCTCCCTCTCAAACTGCAGATTAAAACTTATCATATTATGGTCACTACCTCCTAATGGCTCCTTTACTTTGAGGTCCCTGATCAAATCCGGTTCATTGCACAACACCAGATCCAGAATTCCCTCCTCCCTGGTAGGCTCCAGTACAAGCTGTTCTAAGAATCCATGTCGGAGGCACTCTACAAACTCCCTTTCTTGGCATCCAGTACCATCCTGATTCTCCCAGTCTACCCGCATGTTGAAATCTCCCATAACAACTGTAGTGATACCTTTGTGACAGGCCAATTTCAACTCTTGATTCAACCTGCACCCTACCACCTGACTACTGTTTAGGGGCCTGTAGATAACTCCCATTAGGGTCTTTCTACCCTTAGAATTTCTCAGCTCTATCTATACTGACTCTACATCTCCTGATTCTATGTCCCCCCCCCCCCCCCCCCCCAACCTTGCAAGGGACTGAATATCATTCCTCACCAGCAGGGCCACCCCACCCCCTCTGCCCATCAGCCTGTCCTTTCGATAGCACATGTAGCCTTGAATATTCATTTCCCAAGCCCTGTCCTTGAAGCCACGTCTCAGTTATCCCCACAACATCATACTTGCCAACTTCCAACTGAGCCTCAAGCTCAACCACCTTATTTCTTATGGTTCATGCATTCATATATAATATTTTTAATTTGTTTCTCCCCTCACCCTTCCTATCAATCCCTATTTCACTTGGCCATACTGTACGATCCCTTCTTGAGTTTTCTGCTCTGTTGATTCTGTTGTCCTTCTTAACTTCTCTTCTTCTCACTTTCCCTTTAACTTGATTCTTAAATTTCCAGTTTGGCCCCTCCCCCCCACAACTTAGTTTAAACACACCTGTGTTGCAGTGGCAAACCTGCCTGCCAGAATGCTGGTCCCCCACCTATCAAGATGCAAACCGTCCCTCTTGTACAATTTATTCTTACCCCAAAACACACCCCAGTGATCCAAGAATTTGCTTGCTTCCGGCACCAGTCCCTCAGCCACACGTTCCAAGTCCATTATCTCTCTGTTCCTGCCTTCTCCAGCCCGAGGAACTGGAAGCAAACCGGAGATAACCACCCTGGAAGTCCTGCTTTTCAGCCGCCTTCTGAGTTCTCTGAAGTCCCGCTGTAGAATGCCCCTCCTTTTCTTCCCGACGTCATTAGTGCCGACATGCACCACCACCTCTGGCTCTTCACCTTCACCCTTGAGGATTCTCTGCACTCTATCAGTGACGTCCTGGATCCTGGCACCAGGAAGGCACCTTTTCCACCTACATTGGTGTTGTCTGTGAACTTAGCCACCATGCTTTTTGTCCCCTCATCGAAATCACATATCAATACATTGTAAAATGTTGAAATCCCGATACAGAATCCTGTCAGACTTCAGACTTCATTTGTTAAACATCCTGCCACTCAGACCCATGTATGTATTATCTCTGTTTGTGCTGTTCACCCAATCTCTATGCATGTTAATGTGTTATCCTCACTCCCTGAGCTTTTATCTTCCAATAATCTTTAATGTAGCACCTTCTTGAATACCTTTTGGAAATCCTAGTGTGTTTACAGGGTCTTGTCTATCTATGCACATCTTAGCCCTTCGAATGATTCCAATAAAATGGTAAAACATGATTTTCCTTTTGACTCTTCCCAATTACCTAGAATTTTTCAAAGTGCTACAATCTCTTCAATGATCAATTCTAACATTTTGCCCACAACAGAAGTCAAGCCAACTGGCTCTCTGATGAAGGGTCTAGGCCTGAAACGTCAGCTTTTGTGCTCCTGAGATGCTGCTTGGCCTGCTGCGTTCATCCAGCCTCTCATTTTGTTATCTTGGCTATATTTTGCTTTTTTTTTTGCTTCCCTCCCTTGGATAGAGCGGGTATGTTTTACTGCTTTCCAGTCTGATCGAAACTTTTCTGAATCTAGGACATTTTGCAAAATTAACACAAAAATACCTAACACCTCATCAGTCACCTGTTTTAGATTAGATTAGATTAGATCCCTTACAGTGTGGAAACAGGCCCTGCAGCCCAACAAGTCCCCACCGCCCCTTGAAGCATCCCACCCAGACCCATTTCCCCTATAACCCGTAAAGACCACGGGCATTTTAGCATGGCCGATCTACCTAGCCTACACATCTTTAGACTGTGGGAGGAAACCGGAGCACCCGGAGGAAACCCACGCAGACACAGGGAGAACGTGCAAACTCCACACAGACAGTCGCCCGAGGCTGGAATTGAACCCTAGACTGAAATCTGCCTGCACCCGGACACTTGTCAATCAGCAGCTCCATCCAGTTTTTTGAGTCCCACTTTTCTTGTGGTTGTGATTTTTCTAAGTTCCTTTCTCCCTTCCACGTCCTGAAATACAGCTATATGTGGAATGCTTTTGTATACTCTGTAGTGAAATCAAAAGCAAAATATTTGTTCATTTCACCCATTTTACTCTGTAAAGGACCAGCACTCATTTTCCCTTTTCTTTTCAAATAATCTAAAATTGGCCAAGAGGTGCTTCAGTTTCTAGCTGGCTTCCTCTGATACTCTGTTTCTCCTGTTCAACCTTCTAGGTCATTCTCTGTCATTCTTAATATTCTGACCAATCATTTAATCTGCCACTCACCTTTGTGTGGGTATACGCTTTTCTTCAGCTTTTCTGATATTTTCCTTAACTTTAGTTAATCGCAGACAGGGGAGCTCCATTTAGAATGCTGTTTATAGTGGGAATATCATTGAGTACCCTGAAGTGTCTCTCTAAATATCTGCCATTTTGTCTCTGTTTATTACCTCCCACTTTGGTGTGCCAGCTCACTTTGCTAGCTCAACTTCCTTCCCAACGTTGCCCTTATTTAGATTTAAAATATTAGTCTTAGATCTAATCTTCTGTCTTTTCAAACTGGGTATAATATTCAATCACATTATGGTCATTGCTATCAAGAGATGTCTTAACTGAGATAATTAATTCTGTCATGTCTGCGTGGAGTTTGCACACTCCCCGTGTCTGCGTGAGTTTCCACCGGACACTCTGGTTTCCTCCCACAGTCCAAAGATGTTCAGGCTAGGTGGATCGGCCATGCCAAATTTCCCGTAGTATTCAGGGATGTGTAGATTAGGTCGGTTATAGGGGGTGGGTCTGGGTGGGATGCTCCACGGGTCGGTGTGTACTTGTTGGGCCGAAGGGCCTGTTTCCACGCTGTAGAGATGCTAATGTTGATTTCATGAAGTGATACTGCATCTCAATCTTACCATGAGAAGCATGAGGTCATAAATAGATGTGGGAATAGGTTTGCAGCCCTGAAGCGCATTTTGCTATTAAAATTACAGATGTACTGACTGGTTCTAACTCCATCTTAATTGCCCATTCTCAATAACTGTAATTCCTTTGTCAATCCAAAATCTGTTTAATTCCACTTTGGACACGCTCATGATCCAGCCTCCATTGATCTCTGCAGAAGAGAATTCTAAATATTAACAACCTTGGTGAAAAAAGATTTGTTCTTGCCCTCATGGTAAATAGGGGAACTTTTTTTTTAATTTAAACTGTGCCCCACAGTTCCAAATTTCTCCAACTTTACATGGAAGCAGCTTTTCCTGATCTGAATTACTAAGTTGGAAAAATGACATGCCTCATTCTCCTACAGGTGCTGATCTGCAGTGACAGCCATGAAGCTAAATATCTAGTGACTGAAATGGCACGAAATATGGGATTCATTCCTGTGGACATGGGCTCGTTATCAGCTGCAAAAGAAATTGAAAACCTTCCACTTCGCCTTTTTCCTTCCTGGAAAATACCTGTCCTTATTGCACTAGGCTTATTTATATTTTTCTATATCTATAACTTCATTACAAGTGTTATTCACCCCTATGTAGTGAAAGGACAGAACAAATTTTATAAAATCCCAGTTGAGCTTGTTAATGCCACTTTGCCATGTGTTGCATTTGTGATGCTGTCCCTTGTCTACCTACCAGGAGTCCTAGCAGCCATCTTTCAGTTGCATAATGGCACCAAATACAAACGTTTTCCATGTTGGTTAGATCAGTGGCTTCAGCAAAGGAAACAGCTTGGCCTGTTGAGCTTTTTCTGTGCTATTTTGCATGCAACCTATAGCCTCTGCCTCCCAATGCGCCGATCTGCACGTTACAAGCTATTGGATGAGGCGTTTAACCAGGTAAGAGAATTATAATTTTGAACATAGTATGTGAACCTGATGTACTGTTGGAAAATTTTAAAGGTGGTGCAACAAGCACGCCACCAAGTGGCAGGTTTCATTAAAAATATAATTATGACCATTTTACACAAGTGCCAAACTAGGTTTTTTCCTCTTCCCACAACTTTTAAATAACATTGGCATTTTGTTCAAAGAAACTTTAAAACAGTTTATTGCTGGTTTGAGGATTGGAGTGTAGGGTGTGCAGGGTAGAGATGAAGTTCTGGAATTCTCCTGAAATGTTAATTAAGAAATTCCATTCAAAGTACTGCTTACAACTGCGCATTTAAAGAATATTTAGGTTAAGAGCTTTAATTCAGTAATTTGATGTGCCATTTAATTGTGCTAAGTTACATAACACATTAAAGAGTTTGCTGTTAGCAGTGGTGTGTGAGTACTTTGCATTCTAAAAGTAAATTAGCAATCAACAGACAGATAACAGCTGCTGTTATCCTGTGAAATGACTATCACAAATAATAATTAACCATTAGGTTGTAGGCCTGCTCACTGAGCCAGTGAGTTTGGTTGCAAATGTTTTATCATTGCTAGGTAACATCATCAGTGCACCTCTGGTGAAGCTTCGCTGGAGACACTGACAATGTAACCTAGCAGGGTGACAAAATGTTTGCAACCAAACCCACCAGCTCGGTGAGCATGTCTACAACCTCGTCCGCAACTCAGGCTACAAATCTTATTAAACTTTAATAATTGACCAGCATAGACCAGTGCATTTACTGTGCACACATCTGTTCTTGACTGAGCTACCTGCCAGTCGTACTTGGGATCGTAATTCGTTTGAGTACATCACTACTGTTTACAAGTTGTTTAAAAGCGCATTGAGTAAAAATTCAAATACGGTTAAGTGTTGTGTGTGGCATTAATAGAAATCTGTTATTTAAGGAAATTAACAAAACCTGTAGATCTTGATGGCCTTTCTAACCTTTGCAGATTTTTCTTCTGTTTTGAAAATTTAGAGGAATTGATTCACTCCTCCTTTAGCATCTCATTTGGTTGTGTCAAAAATTTTAAATTCCTTTTAGCGCAAAGTGCAAGGTTTTTCTTATGCAAGAGACAGAAGAATTTCATTACTTACTATCTCTGAGAAGAATAACAAAATACAACATATTAGATATATAATCACTGGCATAAAGTTTAAAAAGGGGTGAACGCCTTGTACAAAATGAATATCAAGAATAGGCAGTTTGAAGAGGAAATATGTAGTTAAACTTGAAAGGACTCAGAAAAGATTGACAAGAATGTTGCCAAGATTGGTGGGTTTGAGCTTTAGGAAGATGTTGAATAGGCAGGGGAGAGATAGTATGGAACTGCTGATGCTGGAGAATCTGAAATAACACTGTGAGGCTGGAGGAACACAGCAGGCCAAGCAGCATCAGAGGAGCAGGAAAGCTTGACGTTTCGGATCGGGGCCCTTCTTCAGAAATAGGGGAGGGGAAGGGGATTCTGAAATAAATAGGGAAGATGGATAAAGGACAATATAGGGTGAGAGGAGACAGACAGGTCAAAGAGGTGGGGTTAGAGCCAGTGAAGGTGAAAGTAGATGGGGAGTTAGGGAGGAGATAGGTCAGCCCAGGGAGGACGGACAGGTGAGGGGGGAGGGGGATCAGGTTGGTAGGTAGGAGATGGGGGTGGGGCTTGTGGTGGGAGCAGGGGATGGGTGGGAGGAAGAACAGGTTAGGGAGGCGGGGACGAGCTGGGCTGGGTTTTGGGATGCGTTAGAAGGAGGGGAGATTTTGAAGCTTGTGAAGTCCACATTGATACCATTGGGCTGCAGGGTTCCCAAGCGAAATATGAGTTGCTGTTGCTGCAACCTTCGGGTGGCATCATTGTGGCACTGCAGGGGGCCCATGATGGACATGTCATCGAAAGAATGGGATGGGGAGTTAAAATGGTTCGCGACTGGGAGGTGCAGTTGTTTAGTGCGAACTGAGCGGAGGTGTTCTGCAAAGCGGTCCCCAAGCCTCCACTTGGCTTCCCCGATGTAGAGGAGGCTGCAACGTGAATAGCGGATGCAGTATACCATAATTAGCAGATGTGCAGGTGAACCTCTGCTTGATGTGGAAAGTCTTCTCGGGGCCTGGGATGGGGTTGAGGGGGAAGGTGTAGGGGCAGGTGTAGCACTTCCTGCAGTTGCAGGGAAAAATTGCCGGGTGTGGTGGGACTGGAGGGGAGTGTGGAGTGGACGAGGGAGTCAGAGTGTGGTCTCTCCAGAACGCAGGTAAGGGTTGGGAGGAAAAACTGTCTTTGGTGGGGTTGGATTGTAGATGGCGGAAGTGTCGGAGGATGATGCATTGGATCTGGAGGTTGGTGGGGTGGTACATGAGGGATTCTGTTTTGGTTGTCATTGTGGGGAGGGGGTGTGAGGGATGAGTCGCAGGAAATGCGGGAGAAAAGGTCGAGGGCGTTCTTGACCACCAAGGGGGTGGAGGTTGCAGTCCTTGAAAAGCGAGGACATCTGAGATGTATGGGAGTGGAAAGCCTCATCCTGGGAGCAGATGCGTGGAGGTGAAGGAATTGGGATTAGGGGATGGCATTTTTGCAGGAAGGTGGGTGGGAGGAGGTGTATTCTCAGTGCTTGCTGCTGGCCCATATCCTTTCCTATTCATGTATGTACTTAAATGTCTTTCAGAGTAACTTATGTTGCATGACATGAGCTGTGCCAAAATTTGTAGATATATCCTTTTGAATTCCCAGTGAATTAATGTTTCGCCAATTTACTTCACCTTGGCACTGTTTTGAGAGGCCAAGAGAAACCAGAAGATTGCAAAGTGTCCAGGTCTTCTCTTACAGACCTTTCTCTTCTCTCTGCTCTGTCCAAATGCTGCTGCCAGAAACACCATTTTGTATATTCCCTTCTCTGGCTTCATTGCCTTTTTTTTCTAGCTTGATAAGAGGGTGACTTTCATTTTCAAGATTTGAAACTTATTCGGGGAGATCTAAATCAAACAGGGGTTACAGATCTAAGTAGTTGGTTCCAGTCATTTTGGTGACGTGTTAATTTTAATTTAGACTAGGTATAGTTTATTGATGGTTTCAAAGTTTGGTGCAGTGTGGTCAGGTGAATACTGCAGTTATACTTTGTTTAAAAAAAAATTAGTACAGCAAACTGTTTCATTAACTGGCATCTATGGAACCGGGAATGTACCAGTTGATCAAATATTTGAATTGATCAAGAGGTTTGCATAATTAATGTAAAAACACACTGAGTAATAGAAACATTAATGCATCATTGTTATCCTTTTACAGCATAAATCGATTAAATAATAGTGCAACTTTGTGTTAACTAAAACTTCGTGGCAGAGAGTTTTCTCACTCGCACCCTCAACTGACTACTCAAACATTGTAATAATCTAATAAACTGGCATTTCAGGTATATAATTTTTGCTGGTTTATCAAGAATGCCAGTTTACAAGGAGCCAGTTTTTTAAAAAAAAGTTTGCTGTACATGTCTCTGGTATCAAAAATAAATTGAAAGTTTATTTTTGCTAGTAAAATAACAATTCACTTCTCAAAGTTTAATTATTAGAAACTTGAATAATCATTAACTCATGCCATATAAACTGAAACTTTCAGAGATAACAAGGTGTAGAGCTGAATGAACACAGCAGGCCAAGCAGCATCACAGGAGCAGGAAAGCCCTCGTTTCAGGCCGAGACCCTCCTTCAACGTATTGCTTTTTACCAAGTGGCTGAAGAAAAGGAACAAAAAAAAGGAGCGTTTTTGTGTTGTGTAGGACTTAGAGAATGGTGTTCTGGGGACTAATTTCATTACTGAGAAATGATGATTTCTGTGTATTGAAGAGCCATAATTCAGCATTTTATTCTTATAATGAATGCAGTGAATGAAAAGCTTTTTAAAATTCTCAGTTAGGCCCTTGAAGTTTGGCACTGTAATCACCCAAACAATATGTAACTTAACAGAAAACTGGTATTAAATATGAAATTTCAACTATTTCTGAAACAAAAATCCATGAGTTTATGCTGATGGAGTCAAAATTTGAAACAAATATATTTAACCTTTTCTTCAAATGCATAATGTACAGTCCAGGAAACACTTTTGCCAGGAGAATTTGTAAATGTGAGTACATCTCAGAATTTTAAGAAAATGTAATGGCTGATTTAACTGTTGTAACAACACATTGCTATCATTGTGGTATGTTATTTGTTAAAACACTTTTCCATGTCTCTTGCATCTCAAAACATAGTATATAGAATGAAGTGTTTTGAAATAAATAACTGTTAAAACATAAAGGATGTGCAATCTATGAACTAAATGCAGTAAACATGCAGCAGATCAGTCTATCAGCCTTTGTAGATAGAAAATACAGGTTGGCATTTCAGGTGTGGATCTTGCACCAAAACTGAAGAATAGAAGAATGAAGATTGAAAATAATGGTGAAAGGTGGGGATAATCAAGAGTTAAACCAATGACAGTGTTGTGTTAAGCAACCTGCAAACTGCTTGATAGGAAATCGATTGTTCTAGAAGTTCTTTGCATATGATACCATATTTACACACTTTCTTTTTACAGGTCAAAAATGGTAAAGAAAATACTTGGGTAGAGGAAGAAGTATGGAGGATGGAAATTTACCTTTTCTTTGGAATTCTGGCAATTGGCATGCTTTCACTGCTTGCTGTGACCTCATTGCCATCAGTGGCTGGTTCTATGAATTGGAGGGAATTTAGTTTCATTCAAGTAAGACAGAATTTTTATTTAAATGAGTCTATGTTTCCACTAACTCCATTTTTAATCAGTGTTGAAGTTAATTATGAACAGGAGTGGAAGTAGATTACTCAGCCTCTTCAGCCTGTTCCACCATTTGAATAAGATCATGGTTGATCTGTTTTGTTTCAAATTCTGCATTCCCATCCACCAATAACCCTTGACTCCCCTAACTAACAATCCCTGATTTAAGGGGAATCCCCCACCTCCACAGGCAGAGAGTTCCAAAGTCAGGAAACACACTGAGGAAAAAATGTTCACCTCTTAGGGTGATCCCTAAGTTTGGATGTTACACAGTTCTGGGTTGACCCACAAAACCTTTCTGTACTTGCTTTGGTGAAACTACTCAGAACATTGTTCTACACTCCAGTGGAAGCCAACACAAGCTGACCAACTTCTCCTGGAGACAACCCACTCATTCCAGGTATCAATCTAATAAACATCCTCTGAAGTATCTCCACTATTAACACTATTCTGAATCTAAGGTTATGTACTGAATCGCTATTTCTTAATAACAAAAACAAAAATAGCTGGAAAGCCAGTCCAGGTGGTTCCATATAGATTGCACAAGCAGACAGTTCCTGTAGACTTTCCAAGGTCAGGCAGCTTTCCTCCCCCTGCCCAGTCAAAACAGGCTGTTTTTGCTTTCGGACAGTTTTTCATGTAAATTTCCACTTGTTTTTCAGTGTCATATCCAATTAACCCTTAATGATCTAATTTGAAGACGACATTATTGACCCTAACACTACACCATAACACCTAAATACCTCTACCTTGAAATTCTGCAGTTATTCTCCACTTGTGCAATACTCTGCTCACTTTTTTTTTCCATTTGTCTTGCCAAAATGAATAACTTTATATTGTCTCAATCAATACACCTGCCAGTTCTTCTTTTTTTTGCTTAACCTAGCAATATCTGTCTGCAACTTTCTTACGACTTCTTCACACTTTTTCACCTTTTTTCCTACCTATCTTAACATTGTCTGCAAATTTAGCTACCCCAGCTTTGCTACCCTATTCCAAATCATTTGATGTAGTATGTAAAAAGTTGACCCCCTAGCACAGATCGCTGTGGAACTGAACGTGTGACATGTAGCCAATCAGTCAAAGACCTATTTATGGATATTATCTTTTGTGCCAACCAACCAATCTTCTATCCATGCTAATATGTGACCCTTTATACCATGAAATTTATTTTCTGCAATAATCTAGATGCAGTACACTATCAAATGCCTCTTGGAAATCCACGGACAGAATAGCTCCAGACTCTCTTCCAATCACAGCATGTGTTACTCCTTCAAAGAACTCTAGTGAATTGGTTCAATATGATTTCCCTTTAACAAAACCATATTGACTATTCCTGATTACAGTTATGATCTCTTTAACAATCAATTCAAACATTTTCCCCACAATAAATGTCAAGTTAACTAGACAATAGTTTCTCATTTCCTGCTTCTCTCCTGTCTTGAATATTTGCTGCTTTCTAGTCCAGTGTGACCTTTTCTGAATCTGGGTAATTTTGGAAAACTAACACCAATGTATCGACTTGTTTATTTCGCAGCCTCTTTTAAGACCCAAGGATCAACTCCATCTAGATGTGGCGACTTGTCACCCCTTTGTTCCAGCAACTTGCAAGGTTCTGCTTTCCTTTCCAGCTCCAAATTTAGTTATTTTTGAAATACATTCATGTCCTGTATAGTGAAACCAAAAGTACCACATTTAATTTCCTCTGCTATTTCCTTACTATCAACTATTAACTCCCCATTTTCACTTGAGGATTAACATTCACTGTACTTTTCTCCTCATAAAAATATAGAACTTTTTTCCTGTTTAAAAACTCCTATATGTTTTACATTTAGTTAACTTCATTTTATACTTTAATTTCTTCCGGCTGATTGACCTTAGTCATTTTCTGCCAATAATGTGACCTGCCACTCACCTTTGTGCAATAAAATGCTTTCTCAAGGTTATGCTTTCCTTAAGAACTGTTGTTAGCTACAAATGGTCAGTCATTCCTTTTTAAAATTCTAATCTTTATAATAGGCATTCATTGAGTATTCTGAAATATCCCCTTAAATGTCTGTCACTGTGTTTGATTGAACCAGCCTATTGCCTAGAATATGGTTTACTTCAGTTGGTTCACCTTTCATGCCAACTTAGTTGCTGTTATATAGGGTCCAAAACAAGCTGTTCGAAGAAACTCAAAAGCATTCTATGAATCCTTCATCCGGACAACAGCCAAACTGACTATTCTAATTTATATTTAAAGTCACTTATTCTTTCCATTCCTTTTTCACAAGTGTGCAACACTACTTCTTGGATACTTTGTCCTACATTGTGATTACTGTGTAGATCTATTTACACAATGTCATGTTGGGCATCTGTGTTCATCAAGATGCTTGCAATACCATCACTGCTTGTTTAGGATGTAAAATACTTTGCCAATTTATGAATTACATGCTGGTAAGTTCTTCAATTTTCCTTTAACTGTCACCACCTGTTGGTCACACTTTAGTTCTGGCAGAAATTCAGATGTGAAACAATGAGTCTTTTGATTGCCTTCCATGTCTGACGGCATTTGGTTAACATTTTAATTGCATTTCTGAATTCACTTTCTTTTATCAAGGACAGGGAAAGAAAAACAATCTTTGTCTTAGAAACCGGAAAATTTACAACAGACTATTCAACAAATCATTAATTCACAACAGTTTGTAAATTTACTAGCTAGAAAGTAAACCATGTTAGATTTGTGATAAGTGCAATGATGCATTTTGTTTGCTCCTTGACTTTTTTCTGCTCTAATAGTGGAATCAGTGGATTACATAGCATGTTACTAGTGAATGAGAAATAACTTAAAGGCTTCAGAAAGCTGTCAGCTTTGTCTGTTAGGAGACTTAAAGGAAGTAAGTCAAAACTAGGTTCCAGAATTTAAACACATGATCTTAATTGACAATTCAATGTAATACTAAAAGAATGCTCTGAAACATTTTAAACCAAGGTTCCATTTGCCTTTTTAAGTGGATGTAAATGATGCTATGGCAGATTCAGAACAGACATGAGGAGGAATTACTTCTCTCAAAGGGTTGTGAATCTGTGGCAGATGTCTGGACACTGAATAAATTTGAAGAGATACAGATTTTTAGTGACAGGTTATGAAAAACAGGCAGCAAAGTGGAGGTCAGGCTGAGATGAGATCATCTATGATTGTATTAAATGGTGGAATTTGCTCAGCTGAATTGCCCAGTCCTGTGCCTGGTTACATTTTTTATCCTTTAGTACTAATTTTAAGTATTGTGGCTTTGTGCCTGAGCTACCACTTACTCCTTGTCAATATCTCTAGATTATCAAGTTGTCTGTGTCATACTTTATGGACCTATTTATGTAAAAAGCTATAATTCTATATGACAATCATATTAGTGATTGCACTATTACAAAAGTACATTGAGGATGGTGAATCATGGGAAGTGAAGCAATATTTACAATGTAATGCAAGCATTAAATATGAAGGTATGTGTGAAGCTACCAATAATAGAAATGCATATGAAAAGAAGTGTCCAAGCTAGATAGCTGATGTACTTAATTCAGTTGTAAAAATTGGAATGAAATTCCTTTCTAACCAAGTGAACTTTAATTGTTTTTCAGTCTGGATTTGGAAGTGCTGCATTGGTGATCAGCACTCTGCACACGCTGACATTTGGGTGGGCTAAAGCCTTCAACTCAGCCCAATACAAATTCTACCTGCCACCTACCTTTACAATTGCTCTCATCATACCTTGCATGGTGCTTCTAGCCAGAGCGTACCTGTTCTTTCCTTTTGTTAATCGCAAACTGACACGGATCAGACGTGGCTGGGAGGTTAATCGCCAAGTGAAATCCTGTGGGGGTGGTGATGCTAGACAACTTTCAGATTACCAAGCAGAGAACACTAGCATTGTTTAAGAACTACCTCTGCAATATCTATCACTTATTTTTTGAAAATTTGCTATTTTTCAATTAATTAATCAAGGCACTAATTCTATTTCTAGAGTATTTTGTAAGTTATGAATAAAAGCTTTTTTTGACATGGTTGCTAAAGAATAGTTGTCTGCATTTCTATTTGTTTATGCTTTGTACAGAAAGAATGATTAGCATTTTATTCGAATGAATAGTTTTTAGGAGGGTTGATACTGCAGCAGTTTAGTGTCATTTGTAATATTCCAGAAGAATGTTCAGTATATGGAATAGTACGGAAGAAATATAGAGCAGTGCCAACACAATAGGTAGTTGTAAACATATCAAGCACACATCTTCTTCATAGTGAATCCATAAGATTACAAGATCCAATATCAACAAGCTGCCACAAAGAAACTACTGCATTCTATAAGTCTTGCAGATTGCACACTCTTCCTCTCAGCCCAATAGAGGATATTGACTTGATGTCATCAAACTCTAAACATTAACTGTTTCTCTTTGCATAGATGTGAGCAGAACTGCTGAGGTTTCAGCTAAGATTCAGTTAAGAAACAGGACTAAGCTAACTTAAGTGACTTGCCTTTCATTGGAGCTGGAACAGCTAATTTGTTCATTCTATACCTAGTGATGTGCTTAATAAGTTAGTGTCAAAAACAGCTCAATACCCAAAATGACTTCAGAGGGTAATGTATGGTTACTCCTGCACAATTTAATAACTCATAAAAGGAAAAATACTGCAGATGGCTGGAAATCTGAAATAAACACAATGCTAAAGAAACTGCGTCTAGCAGCATCTGTGAACAGAAATGTTGAATCTCATATGACTTCAGAATAAGAGTTGGGTGGGGGCTGGGAGAGGGGAGACAGAAAATGCTCTCACATGCTGGGCAGGAACACTGATTCTTTACTTACCCCATCAGCAGCTCTTCCAATGTGATTGCTGCCTTTACCTAGTTTAAGTATTTTGTTTGCTGTGTGATGTTTTGGAATGTCGAGTGCGTGTAACAAACAGAAGCTGTGCCTTTCACTCTACTTTTAATGGGATGGAGACAATTTAAACTTCACACTTTTAGTGTAAGTTGGTGATGGTTGGGATTCAATAAGTGAATTTATCTCCATTTGAAAAATATTAACATAACTTGACTACAACATAGTTTCTGATTTCACTCCATCCTTCCAGTTCCTCAACACAAAATAAGAGTGGTCTCCAACCTATTTCAGAATGAATAAGCAACCAATCATAAGCAGGTGGCTATTCCAATCTTTCACCTTTTATTGCAGGGAAAGTACACAGTTATTGCTCAATATTTTAAGGCAAAAACATCATGGAAGAGACTATTAGGCTAACGAAATTAAAGCATACAGTTCTACTGTCAACATTAACAGGAAATAACTAAGTTTATTTATATAGATGAGCACCTTTGATTCATAAACAATTTCAGAATATTCTGAAGAATAAAACATTTGAGCTCATTGAAATTGTTTGAGATTTAGCACATTTTATTTCAATCACCATTTTACTACAGGGTTCTTTTTGAACTTTTCATAATCTTCTCTCTTAAAACAAGCAATTTCAGTTTCATGGGCTGAAAAATAAAGAGACAAACATGAAGGTCTTCTATAATATTTTACAAGCTTGTGTTTTGCACAAAACTAATTATTGAGAAACTCCACTTGTTTGGATCTTTACAGTCCTGGTAAATTCTATCACTGAATTTTACAACAGGAAACAATGGACAGTAATTAGAGGTACAAACAAAAAGCTGATTTTGTTTTTATTTATTGGGAACGATGAGATTTTAATAGTATTACAAACTCTACCCCAAATAAAATCAGCTAGCTTAGGATGGATTGGTGACAGTGACCACATACTGCAGTGTATGTATGGCTGAAAGTGTATTTTAACCACTCATTTGGAAACTAGGTTCAGGCCTCAACTACAAATTGGATAGAATTCAAAACTAGCTTTTTTGACTGGTTATTATAAACAACTTAGATTCCTAAATTTGAAATACAAATAAAATGTCATGTCAAATTCCTTCTTTAGCTAAAATTAAAATTGCATCTAATGTGTTAGTTGGACATATAAATTGACAAAAATAAATAATGCTGCAACATTTCAGTCTTAAAAGTTTAATGTTTAAATACTGTCCGTAAACCTTAAATCAGTGACAAATTTGAAAGCTGGAATTTAGAATAAATAGTCGATAAGCTGAAATTTCATTTGATTTGAATATCTATATTCTATTCTGGAATCTACAACTTGTCCCAAAAAGTAAATTTAAACTAATCAAATTTAAATAGCTGACAAAAAGAAATGCCACTGATCTGTCCAATTTTACCTGCTCTTTAGAAAACTATTTCACATTTACTGTGCATTACTTTGTAAACAGATTTATTTTCACTGTCTGGCAATAGTTTGGGATTGGGCTTTGTTAGCATTCTAACTAGCTTTCAAGTAGGAATCTACATTTTACATGTTTGTTTCATTTAAATGTGGAGTTACTCCTAATTTCTGGTGTTGAAATGTAAAACTACTTTGTGTTTGAAGAGATTCTTGGATCAAACTGGTTTTCACTAAACACAAAGTAATCAAAGCAATTCTGAATGCAATGATTGTATATTCATGCACACAAAATAAAGACAAAATGTTAATGGTTTCCTAATCACCTACCCACTCCTGCTTCTTTCAATGTGCTCGCCTCCTTTAATATAAGTTGGTCATCATTATCCAAACTTACAACGAGATCATTCGTCTGAAAAATGGAAAATAATAAGTACTGCTTTAGAACTGGACATGATAAAAAGCACAACCAGGTCTAGGCACCCCTTTAAACTCCTTATCAATAACATCTGGAAATTTGACCCAAAATTGATGGTCAGCATAGAGATTAGTCATGCAACAGTTTGATATCATTCTTAGATTTCACCATTCTGGTAAGCACTATCACACCAGCAGGACAGACCCATCAGGGTGACAAACCCTGTCATGGAGGTTGAGAGGGAATGACCCTGATCTCCGATGCAGCTCCCATGAAAGAAATATATTGTTAACTGCGGCCTTGCCCTCTCTCAGTTGATTATAACAATACACCTCCCATGTTGAACATTGTTCAAACAAAGTACAGAAGGTAGTAAGGATATAAAATGCTGAGTGGAAAACTTCTAAATGTCCATCACCAAGAGTGGCTTGGTAGTATTATTCCAACTGAACGTTATTTGACACAGCTAGCAAAAATGAGTTTCAGGCAGTAAATCTACTGGACCTCATCCTCTCCAATCTAGCTGTCGTTCCTGTATCTGTCCATGATGTTACTGGTAGGAATGATCACCAAATAATTCTCAGCACCAGGGTGGTTTGAAACCATTTTGCTGTATACATATCTAACAGCTCAAAACTGAGCATCCATATGGCACCTTAGGCCTTTTGCAGCAAGACTGTATTCCATTATGATCAATAACCTTATTGCTTGGAATATTTGTCATGTTTATTCCATTAAATTGGGATAACACTGGTTGAATAAAAAGCACAGGACAGCATGTTAGGAGCAACACTTGACATACTAAAAAATGAGATTTCACCAAGTGAAGCCATGAAACAGGGCTATATACACATGTCAAACAGAAGTAGTAAGCTGTAAGCAGATAACTGATCTGCCATACCACAGGAACAGATCAAAGCTCCTCAATCCTGTCACATGCAATCATTGATGGTAAACAGTTAAACAAATAACAGGTAGTCATTCCATAAACATGCCCATTCTCAATGATGGCAGAGTCTAGCATGTGAGTGCAAAAGACAAGGTTAAAAACCCAGTGGCTCCATCTCAGCCTATTTTTTGAAACTACCACTCAATTTCCTCTCCCCCGCTCAAATACAGATTCCAGCATATCTGATGCAGTTCACATGGTATCAATAAACAATTAAATGCACTGAATAAAGCAAAGACCATGGTCTGAACAGCATCTCAGTTACAGTCCTGAAGTCCTGTGTTGGGGAACTCGCCCCTACTTCAAGCAAAGCTGCATCAGTACAGATACAGTGAAGTGTCCATTTGACAAAATTGGAAATCATCCAGTTCAAATCAAGAAGAAAGACAAATCCAATTTCACCAATTTACTCTTAATCATCCAAATAAAAGGCCAGCACTGACACAAACATCGATGAGCACTTATTACTAACCTGCTTCCCAACTCTCAGTTTGTATTCTACCAGTACCACTCAGCTACAGGCATTACAGCCTTGTTCCAAATATAGAAGAGAGGTGAATTAGACGCCAGCTCAGTGTACTGCCCTCGATAGCAAGGCAACATTTGACTATGATGTTCAGTAGCCCAAATAAAATGAAATAAGTGGGAACCCAGTGGAGATTCCAAAAGCTAGAGCTGACCCAGCACTAGGAAAAACAATTGTAGTGCTGAAAGTCAAAAATGAGTTATTACTCTTTCAGAACCTTACTGCAGGAGTTCCTCAGGACGGTGTTGAAGGCCTAAGTACCATAGCTTCTTTATCAACAACTCTTGATCATGAGCTAAAAATGCTAAAGTTTGATGTTCATCCAGTCCATTTGCAACTCATCAAATAATGATGAAGTCTGTGCCCAACTGCAGCAAGTCCTGACCTGGGCTGAAAAGTGCAAGTAAGTTTCATGCTACAGATGTTAGCCATCTGCCCTTAATATTGACAGCTGAACTCCCAACTATCCTGGGGTCACCACTGACCAGGAATTTAACTGGACTAGTTGCATAAATACTGCAGCTACAACAGAAGTGGATTAATCCCCTCACCACCAAAACATCATCTCCCAAACCATCCACAGCCTCAGCACTTCAGGTGACCTCCCACCCACAGCCTCCAACTTCATCGTTCCTGGACCCACACGGCCCGTTTTTATCTCCTTCCCAAAATTCACAGACCTGACTGCCCTGATCGACCCATTGTCTCCGCCTGCTCATGCCCCACCAAACTTATCGTGACTCCATTTTCTCCCCTTGGACCAGCAACTCCCCACCTACATCCGTGATACCACCCATGCTCTCCACCTCCTCCAAAACTTCCGATTCCCCGGTCCCTGACACCTCATCTTTACCATGGATGTCCAGTCCCTATACACTTGCATTCCTCATGTGTTGACCTAAAGGCCCTCTGCTTCTTGCTGTCCCACAGGTGTGACCAGTCCCCCTCCACTGACACCCTCATCCACTTAGTCGAACTTGTCGTCACCCTTAACAACTTCTTTTTCATATCCTCCCATTCCCTACAGACAAAGGAGTTGGCCATGGGTACCCACATGGGCCCAAGCTATGCCTGCCTCTCTGTTCATTACATAGAACAATCCCTCTTCCATGGCTACACTGGCCCTAAACCCCACCTCTTCCTCCATTACATCGATGACTGTATCGGCGGCGTCTCATGGTCCCACGAGGAGCTCCAATAGTTCATTCACTTCACCAATACCTTCCGCCCCCAACCTCAAGTTCACCTGGACCATCTCTGATACCTCTCTCTCCTTCCTGAACCCTCTGTTTCCATCTCTAGCAACCACCTGGAAACCAATATCCATTTCAAGCCGACCGACTCTCACAGCTACCCAGAATACACCTCCTCCCATGCACCTTCCTGCAAAAATGCCATCCCCTATCCCCAATTCCTTCGCCTCCACTGCGTCTGCACCCAGGCTGAGGCATTACACTCCCGAACATCTCAGATGTCCTCATTTTTCAAGGACCACAATTTCCCCTCCCCACTGTGGTTGCAAACGCACTCGACTGTCTCCCGCATTTCTCACAACTCATCCCTCACACCCCCTCCACACAAACACAACCAAAACGGAATCCCCTTCATCCTTACGTACCAGCCCACCAACCTCCAGATCCAATGCATCATCCTCCAACACTTCTGCCATCTGCAATCCGACCCCACCAAAGACATTTTTCCCTCTCCACCCTTGTCTGCATTCCGGGGGGACCAATCTCTCTGTGACTCCCTTGTCTGCTCCACACTCCCCTCCAGCCCCAGCACACCTGGCACTTTTCCCTGCAACCACAGGAAATGTTACACCTGCCCCTAAACCTCCCTTCCGTCCCAGGTCCCAAGATGTCCTTCCACATCTGCTAGTGTGGTATACTATATCTGCTATTCCAGATGTGGCCTTCTCTACATCAGTGAACCCAAGCGGAACACCTCTGCTCAATTTGCAACAAACAACTGCACCTCTCAGTCGCGAACCATTTTAACTCCCCCTCCCACTCCTTAGACGACATGTCCATCTTGGGCCTCCTGCAGTGCCACAACGATGCCACCCGAAGGTGGCAGGAACAGCAATTCATATTTCACTTGGGAACCCTGCATCAATATGGACTTCACAGGCTTCAAAATGTACCCTCCCCCAACCGCATCACAAAACCAGCCCAGTTTTCCCCACCCCCTAACCTGTCTTTCCTCCCACCTATCCCCTCCTCCCACCTCAAGCCCCAGCCCCCATCTCCGACCTACTAGCCTCATCCTGCCCCTTTGACTTGTCTGTCCTTCGTGGACTGACTGATCCCCTCCCCAACTCCCCATCTACACTCACCTCTACTGGCTCCAACCCCACCTCTTTGACCTGTCTGTCTCCTCTCCACGTGTCTTCTCCTTTATCCATCTCTATCCGCCTCCCCCTCTCTCGCTATTTATGTCAGAATCCCCTTCCCTTCCCCCATTTCTGAAGAAGGGTCTAGCCCGAAACGTCAGCTTTCTTGCTCCTCTGATGCTGCTTGGCCTGCTGTGTTCATCCAGCTCTACACCTTATTCTCTTGGATTAATCTGTGGTTATGTGACACACCATAACATTTCTATAATCAATAAGGCATAGTCTGGAGTTTTATGGACTAAATTTGACTAGTCTGGATAAGTATCACTCCAAAAACACTCAGAAACCTGACACAATCCAGGACAAAACAGCCCATTTGACATCCAATGCATTACATAATCACAAGAACACCAATGTTCATCTCTCATGTTGAACGACAATAGTCCTCCTCATCTGAACCCGGAAGGATTCCTTTAATTCCTCTAGATGACACGATTCAAGAGCATTTCTGCCTAGCCTCTCACACCCATAAATCTGACATAATCTAGTAACCTCTTCTGTTGCCTGTGTTCTTACTAATGCCAACACCTCTGCTCAATGACCTACAGCAGCTTCCAGTCAAACAAAATCTCAATTTTAAACATCTCAGCAGTGTTTCCAAATCATTCCATACCTTGCACCCCGCCTAATCTCTGAAATGGCCTCCAACTCCACAGTCCTCAGAGACATTTGTGACATCTAATTCTAGCTTCTTGAGCATTCCCAATTTTAGTTGCTCCACAAATAACAGCCACACCTTAAGATCCTGAAACCCTAAATTCTGGAAATCCATACTCTCTGACTCTCCAACTCTCCTTCCATAGGATATTCCATAAAACCTACCTCTTTAATCAAACTTTGGAAAATCAGCCATAATGTTACCTTATGTGACTCAGAGTTTACCTTGGCTTTATAATGTTTCTGTGATAATTTGGTATGTTAACAGTGTTTTATCAATAAGATTTTTTAAAAATTCTCCCTTCTCAAGTGCGTAATCATCACAGGGTCTATTATCTACAAGATCCAGTACTACAACTCACAATGGGTAATTGAGCAGCATCTTCCCAAACCTAAAGCTGCTGCCCAAAAGGACAAAGGAAGCAGTCATATGGGAACTCCATCATTCCATAAATTGACCTCCAGTTACACTTAGAAGTATATCACAATCCCTTCATAGACACCAAGTTAAAATCCCAAACCTCTACAATAACAAAACTAAGGAAATACCAAAAGCAATTCAAGAATGCACTTCAACATCATCTTCACAAGAACAATCTGAGAAGGATAAACACAGATCTTACCAGTGAAGACAACATTCCATAAATAAGTAAAAGAAATTTTGAGAAGATTTGTAGCTCAGGTTGAGCTCCTGGATGTGAGTTTGCTCGCTGAGCTGGAAGGTTAATTTTCAGACGTTTCGTCACCATTCTAGGTAACATCATCAGTGAGCCTCCGACGAAGCTTCATCGGAGGCTCACTGATGATGTTACCTAGAATGGTGACGAAACGTCTGAAAACTAACCTTCCAGCTCAGCGAGCAAACTCACATCCAGAAGTAAAAGAAAAATAAATTCCAAATTTATGATTCCAAATACTTATCTCCATGAGACTCTATGCGGAGCCCTGGATACTGTCAACTTTTTAATGCTGACATACAAACACACAATGAGAATGCTAGGTGCGAGACTGTCTTACAACTTGTATGCTTATTTTTCAAATAAGCAACCATTAAAATATGCACAGAAAAATCAGTTGCTTTGAGGAGCTCTGATGACAGTTTTATTAAAAAATGTCCCAAACTAGGTTCCACCATAACTTATTACCAAATGCATAACTTGTATAATTATGTAGTGAGTGTGGTGTCAATTTCAATTATGGTCCTCACAAAAAAGCTACATGAAATCTGAAGAAGCAAACATAGAAACAGAGAACATTGTGGGAGTAGCTGATCAAGCCTGTTCCAGCATTCAATATGATCATGGCTGATGTAAGGGCTGACCATGTTTGAAAGACACAAATGGCCAACAAGGGTTAAATAGAATTAAACAACCTGCTCCAGCATTTCAGTGAAACATAAAGATACCTTTGAACAGGACTATTCCAAGGTGAATGGGAGACCCTACGAACAAGCAACCATCCATGACAGTTTGATAACATGATGCCTAAGGATAGACACAAGTTCATTAAAATACAACAAGTCATGGATTCCAGCATCAATAGAACAAAGAACAAAGAAAATTACAGCACAGGAACAAGCCCTTTGGCCCTCCAAGCCTGCGCCAATCCAGATCCTCTATCTAAACCCGTCGCCTATTTTCCAAGGATCTGTATCTCACTGCTCCCTGCCCATTCATGTAACTGTCTAGCTACATCTTAAATAGCGCTACTGTGCCTGCATCTACCACTTCCGCTGGCAACACCTTCCAGGCACCCACTACCCTCTGGGAAAAGAACTTTACACGCATATCTTCCTTAAATTTTCCCCGGTAATTGAGTTCCCTACTGTGGGAAAAAGCTTCTTGCTATCCACCTTGTCTATACCTCTCACAATTTTGTAGACTTCAATCAGGTCCCCCCTTAACCTCTGTCTTTCTAATGTAAATAATCCTAATCTACTCAACCTCTCTTCATAGCTAGTGCCCTCCGTACCAGGCAACATCCTGGTGAACCTCCTCTGCAACCTCTCCAAAGCATCCACATCCTTTTAGTAATGTGGCAACCAGACTTGTACGCAGTATTCCAAATGTGGTCGAACCAAAGTCCTGTACAACTGCAACATGACCTGCCAACTCGTGTACTCAATCCGCCGTCCGATGAATAAAAGCATGCCATATGCCTTCTTAACCACTCTACTGACCCGAGTATCGACCTTCAGGGTACAATGGACCGTAACACCCAGATCTCTCTGTGCATCATTTTTCCCCAGGGCTTTTCCATTTACCACATAGTTCGCTCTTGAAAGGATGTTGTCCCATTAGGTAAACAGCACCAGCTGATCATCCATCTCAGTATCCTTGTCTTACTTTTGGCTTATATCCTTTGCTCTTTTAGCTTTAAAAACTATATCCAACTCTCTCTTGAAAACATTCAATGTTTTGGCCTCAACCGTTTTCTGTGGTAGAAAATTTGACAAGTTCACACTCTCTGGGTAAAAAAAATTTCTCCCTACCTCCAGCCAACCCATTTCCTTAAACTGTGACACTTGGTCTGGACCCCCTAGTCCTGAGGAACACCCTTCCTGTATTTACTGGTCATGTTCTGTTGGAATTTTGTAGATTTCTATGAGATCTGCACTCATTCTTTTAAACGTCAGTGAACATAGTTCTAAAGTTTTGGTAAGAACATTTCCGTGACATTGAATTTCAAGAAAATAATTTTCTGTTTGACGGATCTGAACAAGCTGAGCCACTTTCAAAGGGGCTTTAAATGTCACTCCTTCAAAATGCAGAAAGCAGTATTAACTGCATTCATCTCCCATATTATTGAAATTAGGTGGTGTTGGATTAACAGAAATAAAAAGGGCATTCTTACTGCAGATTGATAGAACTACTATTGCCAGAGTTGACAATAGAAGCATGACATGAACTGATCACTGCTGAAAACAATTGTGTTATCAAAAACAGCAATTAGAATGTAAGACTAACTTTCTTCCAAGAATGTCAAAACAACGTTAAAAACTGAACTAATGTCAAGATAAATATTACAACAATTACTTTCACAGCTGCTGGATTACTTATGGAACTGATATTGGCCATTATTACAGATTAATAAAATCTAACCTTCATATAAACACCAGTTAATTATTCTTCAATAGTTTTTGGAGCCTTGTGCTATTGAAAGTGAAAATAAACATCTCTTCAAACAAAAATGTTAAAAATAAAGAGTGCTGAAAGAAAATAGAATTAGAAACTACATTCCAAAAATTAGGATCAGAAGATTAAAACTTGGATTAGGTTTCTTATGAAAGCTATCATTTATAAGTTGAGAGGCCAGGCCAAAACAAAAACACTTCCAGAATTAAAATACTCCTATGCATTTGTAGCAGGAAAGTTGCCTACTAAAGGCAGCTTTCGAAATGATGTTGTACATAGATGTCAACACAGAGTGGGTGTATAAATTGGTAAATTAATTTTCATGAACTATAAAGCGAAGCGTTTTGCCGCAAGAAAGAAAGAAACCACATACTGCTTGGATAATAATAGCCTAAATGGCATACAGGAACTAAGAGATCCAGGGGTGCGTAGTAAAAGCTAATAACCTTGATTTCTTCATTGCATGAAATAGTCAGTGTGTCCAAGAATGTCGCATTTTAAAACCTTAACATCTGTAAAACTGAACTAGGATCAGTGTGCAAAGCTGTTAGTTGCCATGTATAAAACAGAATACATATATCTTATATATATTGTATACAAATATATATACAGTGCAGGTCTTTGGAAGATTCTAACATGTAAGGAAATTAGAGTTTTGTATTAATGTACAATCAAGTGCAGTAATTTTTTTTGTTAGTGCATCATGGATTACAATTAGGATATTAAAATTTTACGCAACAAAAATAAAAAAAGTAAAAGGTCTTCAGCATTTAAATATACCTTTGCTCCATGTGCTTGGTGAATAGTCTTTAATGTATCTGCAGAGAGATTATAAAATTAGTAAAAGTTACTCTGTTCGGAAACAAAAAGAAAATCAGACCTGGATGATTCTGTCCCTGCTTTCTCAACCTGTGTTTAACATTGTAGATTTCTCATTCTCTGTTCTTGTTTTCCCCACTCAGTGAACCTGGTGTTAGATTTAGGGGTCAGATCCTTTTGTAAACAAAAAAAATTCAGGTTTTTCCCTCTAAAGCCTGGGAGAGTCATGCTGGAACTACAAATAGATAGAGAATATCAGACATAATTAAATTATTTAGCTGAATCATAATTACTTACTTTCCCTCAAATAAGGGCACTCAAAAAACTGAAACAACAATAGCACTGGTGCTTCACAGCTTTCTTAGCTCTTCCTAAACTCAGGAGCAGGCACAAGGAAAATAACTAAAACTAGAAAGAAGGTTGACAGCAGCCTGGGTAATATAGTGTATGATATTCATGATTTAGAGGGAAGACATAACTACCAGTCATCTGCAACAGTAGGAACATGCAGTACCATGACCAACACCGCTCATGATGAGTAGACTAAAACATAAGTTGAAACACTGACCGCTATAACACTTGGGGACTGTATCTCATGGCTAGAAATATTCAAAGGTTATCTGCAGAATGATAATGTAGAGACTGGTTGTCGCACTTTATGGTATTTCAGAATCATTGAAATGGTACTTAAATGAAATATGTTGGGCCAGATTTTCCAAGGAGTAGCAATCATAATTAGACTGACACTTCCCTCCACTTTTTTTCCTTAAAATGTTAAGAAAGAGCTCTGCATTCCGATTATGTCTCCTTCAGAAATGCTCAGTGTACTTTAAATCTGACAAGTCTCTCATAGTGCAGGACAGTCAAGGGAAGTGAACCACGACTTTTTCTCACAGCATTAAGTGCAGTATTGTACAATTCAAATGTTCAGCAGCACAGACAACCACTATGAAAGCCCTGTGAAAGGCCAAGTCTGCAAAGTAAGCATGAAGGTAGGCGCATCTGGAGAGGGGAATAATCTGGGTTGTGTTAGGGGTGGGTCTGGGAGAGGTGTACTTAGGCATGTGGCAATTTATGTAGGATTTAAGCTAGGCTTTAAATTGTCCAATATTTCCTGGGTAAGAGTTAACTTTCCTGCAGTGGAACCGTGTTAAATGGATATTTCTAAGTATTCATTGCCACAACAGGGATTCCGCTGGTTACTAATATGCAATTCCCAACTACATTGCAGAAATGATTATCTAGCCACCAGAATATCCAGGCAATTATTTTAATGAAATCCTTACATAAATGAAAATATGTTCAATTTCTAATTATTAAAATGGCAGCTAAATTAAGCTATTTCAATTCTAATGCAACATACCATAGGTGTATTTCTTAAAAGGTGGTGGAAGACCAGGTTTTGAAGATAAATCTGCGGAAAGCCAAGACAAACAGAATAAATAACGTTTTTTCTTTGATAATCTGCATCAGTCACCATGTTTGGGTAAGCTGCAGTCGTTGCTCAAAGATGTCAAAAATATAACTTCAACTGAATGGGAACATGACAAATTACAATTAGCATAAAGGAAATAGCACTTGAATACAAAAGATTCATCAAGTAAGAAACTGTAGTCAAAACACAGGAGGACATTTAGCCCATTCAGTCCATGTTAGCTCACACAGCAATCCAGTCATTCCTACCATATACACCAGAAAATTTATTTCTGTTAAGATCCTTTCAACTACCACCATCCCTTTCAGCAGGAAGTTCCAGTTCATTACCATTCATTGCATAAAAAGTTCTTCCTCACATCTCCACATCACAAACGCAACTTAAATGCATAAGTAAAACCAAAAGAACTGCGGATGCTGCAAGTCAGAAACTAAAATAGAAATTGCTGCAGAAGCTCAGCAAGTTTGGCAGCATCTGTGAAGAAAAATGAGAATTAACGTTTCATGTCCGGTGACCCTTCCTCGGAGCTTAAAAATGCATATTGTGTCACACTTGCATCATCAGCTAATACAAAAAGCCTTCACTCGTCTACCCTATCTAAAGCTGTCACAGAGTAATAAGACCCTATAAAATCTCACCCAAAGCTTCTTGGTTCCGAAAAAATGCCAGCTTCTCAGTGTTCTTGTAGCTATATTACCACAGAGTCAGAAAATGTACAGCATGAAAACAGACTCCTTGGTCCCACTCACCCACACCAATCAGACATCTTAAATAAATCTAGTCTCATTTGCTGGTATTTGGCCCATATCCCTCTTAACCCTTCCTAATCCTATATCCATCCAAATGCCTTTTAAATGTTGTAATTATACTAGCACCCACTACATCCTCTTGCAGCTCATTCCACACATGCACCACTTTCTGTGTGAAAAAGGTTGTCCTTTAGGTCTTTTTAAAATCTTTCCCCTATCACTCTAAACCTATGCGCTCTAGTTTTGGATTCCCCAACCCTGCAGAAAAGACCTTGGCTATACACCCTATCCATGCCCCTCATGATTTTACAAACCTCTATAAAGGTCACCCCACAGCCTTTGATGCTCCAGGTAAAATATACAAAGCCTATTTAGCCCTCCTTATAGCTCAAACCCTCCAACCCCGGCAAAATCCTTGCAAATCTTTTCTGAACCGTTTCAAATTTCACAATGTCCTTCCTACGTTGGAGAAGAGAATTGCACACAGTATTCCAGAAGTGGTCTAATCAATATCCCTTACAGCCACAACATGACTTCCCAACTCCTCCAATATTCAATGCACAGGCCAATAAAGGCAAGCATACCAAACACCATACCAATCTCTTATCTCTGAATCCACTTTCAAGAAACTAACGAACATGCGTTCCAAGGTCTCTTTGTTCAGCAGCACTCCCCAGGACGTTACAATTAAGTGTGTAAGTCCTGCCCTGATTTGCCTTTCCAAAATGCAGCACCTCACATTTATCTAAATTAAACCCCATCTGCTACTCCTCAGCCCAACGATCCATCTGAACAAGAGCCTATTGTACACTGAGGCAACGTTCTTCGCTGTACATTATACCTGCAAGTCATCTGCAAACTCACTGGCCATATCATACTTTGAGAACAACTTTGTAAATTTTCTCTGCACCCTCAAGGACATTCAGGCCCTTCCTAAACTGTCATAATTAAAACTGGGTACTGTACTTATAGCCTTAACCAGAATATTATAAAGTTTTGTCATAACTATCCTGTTTTGCACTCGATACCTCTACTTATTAAGTGCAAGATCCCTTTGCTAACTCTAACATGAATAGTCCTGCACCTTTAAATATTTTAGGTACATGAAACCCCAGGACCCTCTATATCTGCATATTGTTCAGGATTATACTATGAAGTATATATTACGTCTTCATACCAATGCTACCAAAACACGTTACCTCACACGTCTCTGTATTAAATGCTATTAGGCATTTGTCTGTCCATTCTAGCCTATGTTATCTTGCAGCTGATTGGTATCCTTACTGTTTGTCACACCTACAAGATTGGTATCATCAGGTTTGGACATAATATCCATAATGTGTATATATTAAATGAAAAATAAACTCTCAGTTATTGCACATTTCACAACCCAAGAAGTAATTTACATTCAAGTTTAGTATTTTCAAATATAATCACTGCTGACAGCTGCCAATTTGTGCTCTAATAGTAATGAAATAGGTTTGGCAGGACAATAGCAAATTTAATTTTAAATGATTAGATAGACTGTCTTTTGTGATATTGGTTGAGAAATAACTATGGTCAGAGAGCGCTTCTGTTGTTCCACAAGATAGCTAAGAAATCGCATTTCCATTTGAGAAAACAGACAAGATTTCAATTTAAGGCAGAATGCAGTAGTACATCAGTTTCCCAATTAATGTTGTGTTAATGGTATCATTCATTTTGTCATTTGATCTCTCCTACCCTCTATCATATCAGACCTTTGGTCTTTAACCCATCCATTACTAAAACTGCCCAGTTCTGATGAAAGGCCAGAACTGTGTTTCTCTCTCCACAGATGCTGCCAAACTTGATCAAGTATTTCTACAAGTTTCTGTTTTTTATTAAACAAAATAACTCTTGCCAATTATCTCACCGTTCTGGAGAAACTTAAGGAATTCCTTTACAGTTTGATTTACATTAACGTCATGGTAGACCACGGGTTTGAAATTGCGATGTTCAAAGGACCGCACCAAACGAATTGTGACAGTTACTTTCTCAGGAGACATGTGTTGCACCAGGAATTTTAATATGTTGAGCCTATGAAGTGCAAAGGAATAAGTGAGTTAACCTGTGATGACAAAGAGAATTTTGTGCACAGTTCAAATTTAACATTTGAATACCAGGAAGTCTTTCCTCATGAAAATACATTTTTATATATTCAAAAACATCAATTTCTGTTTTCCTGCAGCTTATGCAGTCATTTGAGGCTACAACAGAACATAACACACAAAATGCATTAATCGGTAGTCCTCAAAATTGATTCAGTAATAAGACTGAATCTCGAGATTTGGCCAACATGTGACTCAGTACTTAGCACTGCCACCTCACACAGCCAGGGAGCCAGGTTCGATTCCACCCTTGGGCAACTGTCTGCGTGGAAGTTGCACAATCTGTCAGCACCACAGTGGTTCAGTTCTTAGCACTACTACCTCACAACGCCAGGGGCTCAGGTTCAATTCCACCCATGGGCAACTGTGTGTGGGGTTTGCACATTCTCCTTGTGTCTGTGAGAGTTTTCTCCCACAGTCCAAAGATGTGCAGGTCAGGTGGATTGGCTATGCTAAATTGCCCATAGTATCCTGGGATGTGTAAATTAGATAGATTAGCTATCAACAATGTAGAGCTAAAACGAAAGGATAGTGCATCTGGGTGGGATGCTCATTGGAGGAGTGGTGTGGGTTTTTTGGACCGAATGGCCTGTTTCCACACTATAGGGGTTTGCAATTAATTTAACCACGTAAACACTTAAGAACAGAAAACAAGCAACAATCTACATGGCAAGCCCAGAGAGAGTGCAAAGAGTACATTAAGATTTTCTGCATCCAGTGTAACTGAGACTGAAGTCCAAAGAAGATAGGGTACAAATCAATATAGTATAGTTATTGTCATTTTGTTGGCATAGCTGTTGCAATGATTCAACTTTTTTTTTAAAAGTCTACTTTTTAAAAACAAAAGTTGGTTCATGATAACGTTGGCATTGCTGGCTAGGTGAGCGTTTATCATTCTTGAGAAGGTGCAAGTTAGCTTTCACATATCTATTGCCTTGTTGTTCCAGGTGGTAGAGGTTTGGAAGGCACTGTCAGAACAGTCTTGATGAGTTACTCCAATACATCATGTAGATGGCATACACTACTGTCACTGTGATGGCAAAGGGCATGAATATTGAAGGTGGTGAACAGGGTACCAGTCAAGCTGGCTACTTCATCCTGAATAACATCAAACCTCTTGAGGACTTGAACTTAGGGGTCAATCAGTAAATTTGTGGAAAATATGAAAATCGGAAAGTGGTAAATAGAGAGGAAGATAGCCTTAGATTACATGGGGATATCGAAAGGCTGGTCTGATGGGTTGATCAACAGAAGGTAATCCAAAATCCATGTATAAGTTGATGCACTTTGGCATTACAAAGTGGGTGGGAATCTGGAATGCGCTGACTGAAAAGGTGGTACAGGCAGAAACCCTCAGAATAGTTGAGAAGCATTTAGCTGTGCATTCTCAATGCCAACGCAGACAATGCTATGGGCCTTGTGCTAGAAAATGGGATTAGAATAGCTAAGTGCTTATTTTTAACTAGTGCAGACTGGATGGGCCAAAGAACCTTTTCCTGTGCTGTAGACATCTCTGAAACTAAGACTCTACAAAAGTGTCGGTAGAAATACATTCATTCTCATAGATGGTCGATACACAGACACTTGGGAGTTAGAGTCCACATACTGCAAAATTCCTAGACTCTGAAGTACTCTTTGAGCCACCTATGTGCTAGACAAGTGCAGCATCTGTCAGTGGGAAATCCCAAGTTCCTGATAGTAGGGGATTCAGCAAGTGAACATCAAGGGAAGGTTTTCGTTTACATCTGTTGGATATCAGTGACTCATACTTGTGTGGCATGAATGTTAGTTGCCATTTATCAGCCCAATTTAATTTTTTTAAACACAGGTCTTTTAGATTAGATTAGATTCCCTACAGCGCGGAAACAGGCCCTTCGGCCCAACAAGTCCACACCGCCCCTTGAAGCATCCTACCCAGACCCATCCCCCTATAACCCACACACCCCTGAACACTATGGGCAATTTAGCATGGCCGATCCACCTAGCCTGCACGTCTTTGGACTGTGGGAGGAAACCGAAGCACCCGGAGGAAACCCACGCAGACATGGGGAGAATGTGCAAACTCCACACAGGCAGTTGCCCGAGGTGGGAATTGAACCTGGGTCCCCGTGAGGCTGCAGTGCTAACCACTAAGCCACCTATGGCTACTTTAGTATCCGAGTGTTAAACATTGTGCAGTTATCAGCAAACATCCCTACTGCTGATCTTATGGAGGAAGGCAGTTCATCAACAGATTAACTTCTGTCGATCAACCCATCTGACCAACCTGTCTACATAGTAGCCAAGGACACTACTATAACGAACTCCTGCAGGTTATGGCCAGAGGCCAAGGTGACTAACTTGCAACAACCACAGCCATTTTCTTTTTTGCCAGGTTTGATCTGAAGCAGCTGAGAATTTTCATTCATTCACATTGGCTCCAAAATGCCTTATTCAATGAATGCTGCCTTGCTCTTTTGTACGAGCAGAACCCAGACTGAGTGTCAGTGAGCAGGTTATTCCTTTGCAAGTGACCCCTGGTAGCACTGTCAGCAACCCTTTGTCACTAAATTGAGAGTTTTGGCTACATTGGATTTGTCCTATTTTACACACGGGGAAGATCTGGTTAAGTTTTCATGATGTGAGGTATATGCCAGCATTGTAGCTGTACAGATAGAGCTTGGTGAGGGCATCATCATCCAGATTGGTCGCCAGAACTAAGATTTTTGTAAATTAGTTATTTGATACTAAAATCCTCATCTAGCTTCACTAGCAGTCTTTCCAGATACCTAACTTAGCCATACTTTACCTATTGTATGTCAGAAGTTGTTACCTGTAACTCTAGCATATGAATCTGAGTGAGAAAAAGAGATTTCAGAAGCTAAAATTTTAATCATTGTACCTTCCAGACACATGCATTTCTCTGATGCACAAGTTTCTAAAAATAAGGAAGCCGAGTCAAAAATTAAACATGAATTTACCCAGCAAGGTCCAGAAATGAATGTCAAATTATAATGAAGTGATGCAGCTTTGTACAAATATGAAATGAACAATTATACTATATTTCTAGCATCTTGAGACACCTATCACTCCTTTATTGTCCTTCATAAATAGAATGAAGAAATGCATAATGAAAACAAAAACAGAAATTACTGGAGAAACTCAACAGGTCTGGCAGCATGTGGATAGAAAATAGAGTTAACACTGAGTCCAGTTATGGTTAGAATTTTGAGTTTTTCCAACCACGTGTTTTCATTTCAGTTCTTCAGCATCTACAGTTCTTTGTTTTATTTTAGCATAGATTGATGCTTGGCTAAAGAGAAAACAGGAGTGTATGAATAAATATTTATGTTTTCAAGTTGGTGGATCGTAAGTGAACGGGTTAAGTATTGAGGCCTTAGCATTTTATAATCTATGTTAGTAAATTAGATGAGGGGAATAAGCATGATGTATCCAAGTTTCATATATAATTCAGACTCCCTTTTGCAGTTCCTCAGATGGAACACCAGCCAAAACAAGTGGCCATAAATTGATCCTGTTTCTTCTATTCCAAGTTGCAAACCCCTCCAAAAAAAAAATCACTTTCTGCAGGCATAAACAACTCAGACAAGTGCTTCTGCTTTCCCACAACCCATTTGCTTCCTACTTCAGCCAGAAGTGCTTTATCAAAAATGTTCTGTCAAACTGCAGGGCACTGCACCGACAGACAACATCTGCAGCTCTGCTTCGCACAGACAAAACTTAAATTCAGTTGAAATTCATCACAAACCTGAGAATAAGTGGTGGGGGGGGGGGGGGGAGAAAGAGTGAAATCTGGAATATTAGAAATATTTTTGAATGAACTATTGCGAGGACACCAGGATACTTAAAGCTGAGCCGGCCCTAACAAAACCTGGGTGCCCCATTTATCCCACGTTGATGGAACCCAAAGTACATAGATCAATTTATCTGACTTTTTCAATAACGTTACTCAATAAGTCGAACTGAAAGACCATATCCTCATGAGGATACGGTTTCAGTCAGACACTCGCCTTCATCATTTCACTTGCTGGTTATCCATCGCAGATGGCTCTCCAGGTGGTTTTCCTGCTTAAAAAAAAGACAAGACCTACACTACAGCAGGGATCAAACATTTCACATCCTGGAGCGGAAATATTGGCCAAAACCAGCCTGCTCCTAATTCCTAAGCATTGCATGAATGTCACTCAGGGGGATGAGTTGCGATTCTGATTCTCAACCTCTTTTTCCCGAACGTCCTCCGACCTCTTCCCAATACTGACCCCCATTTTCCACCCAGTCCTGTTCCCTAAAATCAGCCATTTTATGAAAACAACTGCAGACCAGAGCAGGAGACGGGAGGTAGCAGTAATATAACACGATCCCCAAATATACACACATATACTTTACATACACACATACTTTCTCTTTTGAGTTTAATTCTGTTATACCTTGTCTAGCTCCCCAACACGCACTAATCCGAAACACCAGTAGTAATTACCTTCAACACCTGCGCACTCGTATGCGATCCAAATCCCGCGACATTCACTTCTCCCGCGTCCCGTTTCTGTGTGAACACCCCGAAGTCGCTTACCGCACGCCTTCTAATAACTGCACAATCTCTACTTTACCGTAATATTCCCATTACATCGTGTATACCGCAACACCACAGGGTGGAGTGCCCCAATGTCCTCAAATAAAACAAAACTCACAAAAAGAGCTCCTATTATTAGCGACTATTAATTCAAGCATAAGATTTTTTAAATGAACTTATTGCTGCTTTCAACAATCTTTCGAACACGACACGTTAGGTAAAACTCCTCCCTTTTTTCCACTAACATTTCTGCCTATTACTTTAGATCAATCCCAGTTGGTTATTAATTCCCTGCTGACATAAAAATTTCCTTCCTATCCGCTCAATTTAGAACTCCAAAATTTTTTATGCATTTATTTTGAAGAAAACAACCTGAGACAATCCAGTATAACAAAGTGTGAAGCTGGATGAACACAGCAGGCCAAGCAGCATCTCAGGAGCACAAAAGTTGACGTTTCAGGCCTAGACCCTTCATCAGAGAGGGGGATGGGGGGAGGGAACTGGAATAAATAGGGAGGGGGAGGCGGACCGAAGATGGAGAGAAAAGAAGATAGGTGGAGAGGAGAGTATAGGTGGGGAGGTAGGGAGGGGATAGGTCAGTCCAGGGAAGACGGACAGGTCAAGGAGGTGGGATGAGGTTAGTAGGTGGGAAATGGAGGTGCTGCTTGAGGTGGGAGGAAGAGATGGGTGAGAGGAAGAACAGGTTAGGGAGGCAGAGACAGGCTGGGCTGGTTGTGTGATGCAGTGGGGGGAGGGAACAAACTTTCCCCCTCGCAGTGGTCGAGAACACCCTTGACCGCGTCTCCCGCATTTCCCGTAACACATCCCTCACACCCCGCTCCCGCCACAACCGCCCAAAGAGGATCCCCCTCGTTCTCACATACCACCCCACCAACCTCCGGACACAACGCATCATCCTCCGACACTTCCGCCATCTACAATCCGACCCCACCACCCAAGACATTTTTCCATCCCCACCCTTGTCTGCCTTCCAGAGAGACCACTCTCTCCGTGACTTCCTTGTTCACTCCACACTGCCCTCCAACCCCACCACACCCGGCACCTTCCCCTGCAACCGCAGGAAGTGCTACACTTGCCCGCACACCTTCCTCACCCCCATCTCAGGTCCCAAGATGACTTTCCATATTAAGCAGAGGTTCACCTGCACATCAGCCAATGTGGTATACTGTATCCATTGTACCCGGTGTGGCTTTCTCTACATTGGGGAAATCAAGCGGAGACTTGGGGACCGCTTTGCAGAACACCTCCGCTCGGTTCGCAATACACAACTGCACCTCCCAGTCGCGAACCATTTTAACTCCCCCTGCCATTCTTTAGATGACATGTGCATCATGGGCCTCCTGCAGTGCCACAAGGATGCCACCTGAAGGTTGCAGGAACAGCAAATCATATTCCGCTTGGGTACCCTGCGGCCCAATGGCATCAAAGTGGACTTCACCAGCTTCAAAATCTCCCCTTCCCCCACCGCATCCCAAAACCAGCCCAGTTCGTCCCCTCCCCCCACTGCGTCACACAACCAGCCCAGCTCATCCCCTCCCCCCACTGCATCCCAAAACCAGCCCAGCCTGTCTCTGCCTCCCTAACCTGTTCTTCCTCTCACCCATCCCTTCCTCCCACCTCAAGCCGCACCTCCATTTCCTACCTACTAACCTCATCCCACCTCCTTGACCTGTCCGTCTTCCTTGGACTGACCTATCCCCTCCCTACCTCCCCACCTATACTGTCCTATCTTCTTTTCTCTCCATCTTCGGTCCACCTCTCCCTCTCTCCCTATTTATTCCAGAACCCTCTCCCCGATCCCCTCTCTGATGAAGGGTCTAGGCCCGAAATGTCAGCTTTTGTGCTCCTGAGATGCTGCTTGGCCTGCTGTGTTCATCCAGCTCCACAATTTGTTATCTTGGATCCTCCAGCATCTGCACTTCCCATTACCTCTGAGACAATCCAATATTCTTTCATCATTAAAAGTTTTCAATGACAAAGTCACTTTAAATCTTCTCGGTATCCCATCAATTGTGATCAAATCTTCTCTGTGATGGGGAGGCAAACTATCCAAGCCTAACTAGTGTTTTATACAATTAGAACTTAGAACAGTAGAGCACAGTACAGGCCCTTCGGCCCACGATGTTGTGCCAACCTATTATCCTACCCTAAGATCAATCTACCCTACATTTTACTATCCTCCACGTGCCTATCCAAGAGTCACGTCTAACTTAGTTTCTAATATTTCATTCATTGACTGATCCAGGAATTATTCTGTCCAGACTGAAATATCAGCTTTCCTGCTCCTCTGATGCTGCCTGGCCTGCTGTGTTCATCCAACTCTACACCTTGTTATTTCAGATTCTCCAGCATCGACAGTTCCTATTATCTCTCTCAATGGAAGGAAGGTCGTTTTTCATGATGGATTGGACAGCGTTCGCAACTTTCTACAATTTCTTGCAATCTTGGGGCAAAGCAGTTGTCATACAAAGCTGTGATGCATCCAGATAGGGTGTTTTCTATGGTGCATTTATAAAAATCAGTAAGTCATTGCCAACTTTCCTTAATCTTCTGAGGGAGTGATGGTATTGGCGTGCTTTCTTAACTGTAGCATTGACATGGATGGACCAGGATAAATCATTGGTGGCAGTTACCCCTATGAGTTAGAAGCTGTCAACCACATCCATATCAGCACCATCAATACATACAGGGTCAGTACTCCAGTCCCTTTCTGAAGTCGATGACCAGGTCTTTTGATTTGCTGACATTGAGGGAGAGGTTGTTGTCTTTACAAAATGCCACTAAGCTGTCTCTTTCTTGTACCCTGTCTTGACATTGTTTGAAATCACCCACTAATGTATTTCTGTAATTTGTAATTAGTTCCTCTTGTAGTAGGAGTTTAGGACAGTTCAAGTAAGCCAGTTTCCCCAGCAGATATGTCTAGTTTGTGCAATTTCCATTCCAGGGGAATTTGGATATAAATCTGCAAGTTATTAGAAGTTTAGGCATTTAGATTTGTGAAGAATTCATGACAGTAGATTAAATTAGGAATTGTCAAATTGTCTCCATTGTACACGGAAAAGAACTTGGAAGAAATGATTAGAAATTTAACGGTGTGAAACAGGGGTGTAATATCTCTGGACTTATGTCTTTGTAGCTGATGGTATTAAGAATCAAGTTGTGACTTTGATGTTTGTATTCAGATATTTCTAATTATAATGGCTTTATTTTTGACTTCTTTCTTTTGAGTTCTCAGCTATCTTGTATGAACACGCTACACTGACCAACCACCTTAATTAAATAAGCAAATTAATCATCTGATCTATCACACCAGGTTTAATTCTGGGATTGACTTGTCCAGAAATACTGTCATCTGGATCATGACAAAATCCAATTTTTAACACCACTGCATGTATGTCTAAAGCCTTTGCATCAACCTAGGTACTGGAAAAGACAATGGCAGAAACAGCCCTGCCAACCCTGCAAAGCCCTCCTCACTAATATCGGGGGGTTAATGCCAAAATTGGGAGAGCTGTCTCACATACTAGTTAAGCAACAGCCTGACACAGTCATACTCACAGAATCGTAGCTTACAGGCAATGACCCAGACATGACCACCATCCCCGGGTAAACCCTGTTCCACTGGCAGGATAGACCCAGCAAGAAGTGGCAGCAGAGTGGTATACATTCGGGAGGGTGTTGCTCTAGGAGTTCTCAACATTGACTCTGGACCTCATGAAGTCCCATGGCTTCTGGTTAAACATGGGCAAGGAAACCTCCTGCTGATTACCACATACCATTCTCCTTCAGCTGATGAATCAGTACTCCTCAATGTTGAACAACAGTTGGAGGAAGCACTGAGAATGGTAAGGGTACAAAATCTACTCTGGGTGAGGGATTTCACTGTTCACCACCAGGAGTGGCTCGGCAGCAGTACTACTAATCGAGCTGGTTGGGTCCTAAAGGGCATACCTGCTAGACTGGGTCTGCGGCAGGTGGTAAGGCAACCAACGAGAAGGAAAAACATTCCACCTTCACACTGAGAACAACCTCCATTGTGTTGCATGGCACTATCACCGTGCTAAATGGAATGACTTTGCACAGATCTAGCGACACAAGACAGGGCATCCATGAGGTGCTGTGGGCCATCAACACCTGCAGAATTGTACTCCAGCACAATCTGTAACCTCATGGCCTGGGATATCCCCCACTTAACCATTATCATCAAGCCAGGCAATCAACTCTGGTTCAATGGTGAGTGACGGAGGGCATGCCAAGAACAGCACCAGGCATACCTGAAGATGAGGTATCAACCTGGTGAGGCCACCAAAGAGGGCTACTTGCACACCGAACTGCGAAAGCAGCAAGTGATAGCCAGAACTAAGCAATTCCACGACCAATGGGAATCAGACCTAAACTCAACAGTCCTGCCACATCAAGTCCTGAATGGTGGTGGATGATTAAACAGTTCACTGGAGGACGAGGCTCTACAAATATAACAATCCTCAATAATGGAAGAGACCAGCACATCAGTGCAAAAGATAAGGTAGAAGCATTCACAGCAATTTTCAGCCAGATGTGCCCAGTGAATAATCCATCTTGGCTTCCTTCAGTGATCCCCAGCATTACAGATCCCAGTCTTCAGCCAATTTGATTCACTCCATGTGATATCAATAAATGGTAGAAGACACTGGATACTGCAAAGGCTATGGGCTGTGACAACATTCTGGCAATAGTACTGAAGACTTGTACTTCAGAACTTGCCGCTCTCCTAGCCAAACTGTTCCTGTACAGTTACAACACTGGTATCTACCCGGCAATGTGGAAAATTTCCCGAGTATGTCCTGTACATAAAAAGTATGACAAATCCAACCCGGCCAGTTACCGCCCCATCAGTCTATTCTTGATCATCAGTAAAGTGATGGAAGGTGAAATCACAGTGCTGTCAAGCAGCACCTGCTCAGAAATAACATGCTCAGTGACACCCAGTTTGTGTTCCACCAAGGCCACTCAGCTCCTGATCTCATTACAGCCTTGGTTTAAACATGGAAGAGCTGAATTCCAGAGGTGAGGTGAGAGTGACTGCCCTTGATATCAAGGCTGCATTCAACTGAGGATGGCATCAAGGAGCCCTAGCAAAACAGGAATCAATGGGCATCAGGGGGCCAATTCTCTGGTGGTTAGAGTCATACCTGACACGTAGGAAGATGGTCATGGCTGTGGGAGGTCAATCATCTCAGCTCCAGGACATTTCTGCAGGGGTTCTTCAGGGTATTGTCCCAGGCTCAACCATCTTTAGCTGCTTCATCAATGAACTTCTCTCTATTGTAAGGTCAGAAGTAGGGATGTTCACCGATGATTGCACAATGTTCAGTACCATTCATTACTCCTCTGATACTGGAGCAGTCCATGTTCACATGCAACAAGATCTGGATAATATGCAAGCTTGGACGGACAAGTGACATTCGTGCCACACAAATGCCAGGTTAACCATCACCAATAAGAGACAATCTAACCACTATCCCTTGACATTCAATGGTGTTAATCCCCCATTATCTACATCCTGGGGGCTACTATTGACCAGAAACTCAACTGTACTCACCACTTTAACACAGTGGCAAAGAAGTGGGGCATGTGCATGAACGACCACTACAGGAAATCACCATGCAGTGAAATAGAATGAGAGGAAATTACTCAAAGATGGATTCAAGCTGTGTGATGTGAGCTTCCCTAGGGGGTTTTGTGCAGTATTTCAACTTGGTGATGGGTGTTGCTCCAATGAATTTACATGCTCATCAGGTCTGCATGAATCACACGATCATAAACAAATACAGATCTCACGGACAACAAGGTGTGGAGCTGGATGAACACAGCAGGCCAAGCAGCATCTTAGGAGCAGGAAAGCTGACGTTTCGGGCCTAGACCTTCATCAGAAATGGGGGAGGGGAAGAGGATTCTGAAATAAATAGGGAGAGGGGGAAGCGGATCGAAGATGGACGGGGAGAGTTGCAGTGGGAGAGAGATCCCCTGAGGTTTGTCCTCTCTCTCCGCCTGCAAAACTCTCCTTTACCCATCTTCGAACCGCCTCTCCATTTCAGAACCCTTCTCCCCTCCCCCCTCTCTGATGAAGGGTCTAGGCCCCAACGTCAGCTTTCCTGCTTCTGAGATGCTGGTTCGCCTGCTCTGTTCATCCAGCTCCACACCCCAACATCTCACAAAACGAGCGGCGCCATGTCACGCTACCGAGGTGGAATGGGCGGGGCCAGGTTGGCGCCGCGGCGGAGGAGGTTACGTCCGGACGCACGCGTGCTGCCACTCTCGGTCCGCCAATCAGGGGATGCGGTGTGGCGGCGAGCGCGGGCTCAGCGCCGGCGCACATTGTGCTGAGAGCGCGCGGTCGGAGTGGTGGCTTCTTGTGAGCGGCGATAATGGCACAGGTAAAAGAAGCGGCGGGTAGACTCCGGCCGGGTGGCCGGCCTCCATTGGTGGAGGCAGTTGTGCGATTATAAAATCTGATGGGTCATACGGTTGTGCGGTCTAATCTGGCTGGCTCCCACCCGGGGGGTGGGTGAAGCGGCAGTTTCACGCCCCGTTCTCGCTCTCGCTCTGTATCACGGATCTCTCACTGCTGCTAATCACTGACCTGCTTTCCTCGGACAAAACCAGCATCAGCCTCAGTACCCCCGGCGGCTCTGACATCCCCGTTTGCTGCTCAAAGTATGTGTGGGTTTTTAAAAGGTAGGGAATTTTCGGCGCCCTCGAATGAATGGGCTCGTCGCTCTTTAAATGATCCCCATTGCAGATGGCAAAGCCAATACTTAGATCCCTTCGTGATGTCTGCAAACTGGAGAAGCGGAGTAGACAACCCAACACAGGGATTAATTCACGTTACAGGTTCCCCCAACAGTAAGCAGAATTCCTTTATTGGAAAAGTGTGATATTAAGCGATTAGTGGAAAGGTGCATTGAAATACCTTAAAATGAAATGAACCTTAACTTTATAGCGAAAATTTTTTTAATACATTAAGTTGTTGTGAAAAAGATCCTTGCCATTTAACAGTGGACGTTTATTATTGGCCCAGGTACCATAGCGTACCATCCTCCACACCGAACACACTCATAGAGAAATGCATCAGCCGGACTGCTAAATGTAAATGATTGTGCAAAATTATAGACGACTCCTTTAATGTTATTACCATAAAGTTATTTTGAGGTGGCAGAGTCATAGAGGTCTACAGTGCAGGAAAAGGCTCTTTGGCCTATCAAGTTTGCAACAGTGAAAAGCAACCACCTAACTATTCAACTCCCATTTTCCAACACTATGCCCACAGTCCTGTATGCCTAAGTACTACTAAAATGTTATGAGGGCTTCTGCCTCTATCATCCTTGCGGGCAGAGTTCCAGAAGATTTGCCTCTCAATTCCTCTGAAGCTCGTGATCCTTAGCTTTAAATCTGTGTCCCTGGTCATTGATCCCCAGGCATTAGGTTGTTTCTTCTGGATGTGAGTTTGCTCGCTGAGCTGGAAGTTTAGTTTTCAGATGTTTTGTCACTTTTTTTTATTTGAAAAAATATACTTTATTCATAAGATGTACAAACAATAAAACATATTTATACACCTACCCAGTCATGCAAGCCACTCTGGGTTACCCAGAGGGTACATACACCAACTAAAGGAAAAAAAAGAAAAAAACAAAGCAAATACCCCGGCAGTCGTCACCCCGCACAGTCCCTGTTGGCCCCCTGACCAGTTGGGGAAGGCGCCAGCTGAGCCCAGTTACCAGATAGGGCCCTTTTTTCCATTCTGGACGAGGGGTTTCATACCGTGGTCTTTCCCCACTGTGCCTTGGCGGCGGCTGCCCCAAGCTTTAGCGCGTCCCTCAGCACATAGTCCTGGACCTTGGAGTGCGCCAGTCTGCAACACTCGGTCGGGGTCAGTTCTTTCAGCTGGCAGACCAGCAAGTTGCGGGCAGACCAAAGGGCGTCTTTCACCGCATTGATGGTCCTTCAGGCGCAGTTAATGTTGGTCTCGGTGTGCGTCCCGGGAAACAGCCCATAGAGCACGGAGTCCGGCGTCATGGAGATGCTCGGGACGAACCTCGACAAAACCACTGCATCTCCCTCCACACCTCCTGCGCATAGGCACGCTCCAGAAGGAGGTGATCGACAGTCTCATTCCCCCCCGCAGCCGCCTCGAGGGCAGCGTGCGGTGGCGCAGAGATTCCGGGCATGCATAAAGGATCTCACTGGCAGAGCCCCTCTCACCGCCAGCCAAGCAACGTCCTTGTGCTTGTTTGAAAGTTCTGGCGATGAGGCATTCTGCCAAATGACTTTGGCAGCCTGCCTGGGGAACCACACGACGGGATCCACCCTCCTTTTCCCGAAAGGTCTCGAGGATACTACGTGCTGACCACTGCCTGACGGCCTTGTAGCCAAAGGTGCTTCCTTTCAAAAATTTCTCCATGAAGGACAGGTGGTATGGGACGGTCCAACTACTCGGAGCGTTCCGCGGCAACGAGGCCAGGCCCATCCTTCGCAACACCGGGGACAGGTAGAGCCTCAGTAAGTAGTGACACTTGGTGTTTGCGTACTGAGGATCTACGCACAGCTTGATGCAGCCACACACAAAGGTCAGGGCGAGGGTGGCGTTCGGTACGCCCTTTCCCCCATTTTCCAGGTGCTAGCGAGTTTTGAGAAGATTTGTAGCTCAGGTTGAGGTTCTGGATGTGAGTTTGCTTGCTGAGCTGGAAGTTTAGTTTTCAGACGTTTCATCAACATTCTAGGTAACATCATCAGTGAGCCTCCGACGAAGCGCTGGTGTTATGTCCCAAGGAAACCTAACCAGATAAATAGAAAGCGGGACATAACACCAGCGCTTCGTCGGAGGTTCACTGATGATGTTACCTAGAATGGTGACGAAACGTCTGAAAACTAACCTTCCAGCTCAGCGAGCAAACTTACATCCATTTTCCAGGTCTTTGTACATGGTGTCCCTGCGGATCCGGTCCATCCTTGACCCCCAAATGAAGTGGAAGATGGCCTGGGTGACCGCAGCGGCGCAGGTCCAGGGAATAGGCCAGGCCTGCGCCACATACAACAGTACCGAAAGCCCCTCGCACCTGACAACCAGGTTCTTACCCGGGATGGAGAGGGACCGGAGCGTCCACCTGCCCAGCTTCTGCTTCAGTTTGGTGATACACTCCTCCCAAGTCTTAGTGCACGCCCCAGCTCCACCGAACCAAACACCCAGCACCTTCAGGTAGTCTGTCCTGACAGTGAAGGGGATGAAACAGCAGTCGTCCCAGTTGCCGAAGAACATGACCTCGCTCTTATCCCTGTTGACTTTGGCACCCGAGGCCAGTTCAAACTGGCCGCAGATGTCCAACAGCCTACTCACCGACCGACGATCGGTGCAGAAGACGGCGACGTCATCCATGTACAGGGAGGTCTTGACCTGAAGGCCTCCGCTGCCTGGGATAGTCACGTCCTTCCTGATGGATGCGGCGAAGGGCTCCACACAGCACACGAACAAGGCAGGAGAGCGCGGGCAGCCTGCCTGACTCCAGATCTGACGGGAAAACTGTCCGATTCCCACCCGTTGATCGAGACTGCGCTAACAATGTTGGTGTAGAGCAGCCGGATCGAATTGCGGATGCCCTCCCCGAACCCCAATTTGGAGAGGACGTCCCTCGTGTAAGCATGAGAGACCCTGTCGAAGGCCTTCTGGTCCAGGCTGACGACGTAGGTGTCCACCCGCCTGTCCTGCACGTAGGCGATCATATCCCTGATGAGCGCGAGGCTCTCAGCGATCTTCCTACCCGGCACAGCACAGGTTTGGTCAGGGTGAATCACCGACTCCAGGACAGATCTGACCCGGTTGGCTATGACCTTGGCCAGGACTTTGTAGCCCACGTTCAATAGTGAAATGGGACGCCAATTCTTCCCTCTCCACCTCTCTCTTGTAAATGAGGGTGATGATGCCCTTCCTCATGGACTTGCGCATTTCCCCTGCCCGAAGCGCACTATCGTACACCTCCCAGCAGGTCCTGGCCGACCAGGTCCCACAGAGCAGAATACAGCTCGACTGGTAAGCCGTTGCTCCCGGGAGTCTTATTCCTCTCCAAGGACTTGAGGGCTCTGGTCAGCTCGTCCAGGGATATCGGCCGGTCCAGCCACTCCCTCGTGCCTTCGCCGAAGACCTCCGTGACAGACGACAGGAACGACTCGGAGGCCGTGCTGTCCGTGGGCTTCGTGTCGTACAGTCCGGCATAGAAGGATCTGCTGTTCCTCAAAATGTCGGGCCGAGATGACGTCACCAAGCTGTCGTCCTCCTTCAGCCGGCTAAGCACAGAGCTCTCTTTGTGCACCTTCTGAAAGAAGAAACGCGAGCACGTCTCGTCCCGCTCCACGGAGCAGACCCTGGACCGGAAGATTATCCTGGAGGCCTCCGCGGCGAAGAGCGAGGCTTGCTGACCCCTCACCTTGCGGAGGTCCTCCGTGACATCGACCCTCATCAACTGCAGAAGGAGCAGATTCTGCACCCTTTTCTGGAGTCGCGACAGCTTTCCCCGCCTCTCGCCTTCCGAACACGCTTGAGGACAAAGAACCTCTTGATGTTCTCCTTCACTGTCTCACATCAGTCGCCCGGAGACTCAGAGGGGTTTCACGGTTCTCCAATCGGCGTACTCCCTCTTAAGCTCCTCGATGTTCTCTGGGGTCAACAGAGTCGTGTTGAGCTTCCACGTCCCCTTGCCGGCCGGCTGGTCGTCCTGTAAGTGACAGTCGGCCAGCAGGAGGCAGTGGTCAGAGAAGAACACCGGCTCAACGCCGGTGGACCTGACCGAGAACGTCCGTGACACAAACAGGAAGTCTATCCTTGAGCGGATAGACCCGTCTGGCCGCGACCAGGTGTACCTCCGCTGCACTCTGTCTGCAGGGGTGCTGAAGACGTTGAGCAGCTTGGCGTCCTACACCGTGCCCATCAGGAATCTGGACGTTACGTCCAGTTGACTGCCCCCCCCACCCCCCCCCACCCGCTGTCCCCACGCCGGAACTTCCATCTGCATCGATGATGCAGTTGAAGTCTCCGCCTCGGATGACTGGCCTGGACATCGCCAGCAGCGGTGGAAGCTGCTGCAGGACGGCCAACCGCTCACTCCGTACCGCTGGGGCGTACACATTGGTCAGCCTCAGGGAAGCGTTCCTGTAGGTGACGGCAGCCACTAGGAGGCGCCCCCCCCACCACCTCCTGAACTTGAGATGGTGAAGTTGCACCCCCGCAGCAGAATAGCCAGGCCCGAAGAGCGACAGTCGTTACCGCCCGATCAGATTGAAGGCCCACAGGTCCAGGCGCCGGACCATTTCCCGTACCTGCTGAGGTGCGGTATCCCGCACTCCTGCAGAAACAGGAGGTCTGCCTTGACGGTGGTCAGGTAGGCCAAGGTGGACACACATCTCGCGGTGGACTTGACGCTGCGCAAATTAATGCTCGCAACTTGTACCCCCATTGTGGGCAGTGACCGCAGTACCCTCCCCAAGTCCAAGGTCCAGCCCCTCCATCTGTCCCTTCATGACCAATGCCCGGGCTAACTGCTGGACGCTCTCCGGGCTCAGGAAACCATCCGTGCTGCCTTCCGGGTGGCATCCCCTCGTCGGGGGTACGGAGGCAGGAGAGTCCGGCTCTGGGTCAGGCTGGGGACGCGCTGTTTCCTCCTTCCCGCCTGGAAGTTCCGGGGGGCCCTCCAGGACCCCACCAGCACGTGACTGGGTGTCGGAGGGAGCCTCAGGACGCCTCCCGTCACCTGGAAGCGTGGTGCTGCTTTCCTTCTCCCTCGAGATCTTTAGCTTCTGCTTTGGGCGGGCCTCCTCCGAATCTCCCTCGTCAGAGGAGCTCTTATAGCCCCCCTGTAGCTGCCTCTTCCCTCCTGATCGTTGCGGTTCCTGGGCCCGTCGACGCGCCTTCCCCCTCGCTTTCCGGACCGTCGTCCACTCCCCTGGGTCGCCTGTCGCCGCCTCCATCGACTCCGGGTTGTTGGGGGGTGGGGGGAGCGGAGCCTGCAGGGGCGCTTTGCTGGCCTCGGGCCCATCCTGCGGGGCTGGGCCCTCCTGCACGACCTTGTCCTCCTGCACATTAGTGGGGTCCTTGCAGGGCCCTGGTGCCGTCCTCTCCTCTGGGGGGGCTGGCCCTGCATTGCCCCTGCTGGCGACCTGGGCGTAGGTGGTACCCCGCCGCAGGCATGCCCTATAGAGGTGGCCCGCTTCCCCGCAAAGGTTGCAGCTTTTCTCTTGTGGGCAATCCTTTGCAACGTGTCCCTCCTCCCTGCAGTTCTTGCAGATGGTGGCTTTGCAGTCGGCCGCCACGTGACCTGACCTACCACAGGCATGGCAGACTTTAGGTTGCCCTGCGTAGGTCAGGTAGCCCTTGCTCCCACCAGTCGTGGAACTGGACGGTGGGTGTACAGTGTTCCCGTCCGCGCCCATCCTCAGCGTCACCTTGACCTGCCTCTTACTGGTCCAGATGCCAAAGGGGTCCATGATGTCAGTTAGGTCCCCTTCCACCTTCACGTACCTTCCGAGGAAGGTCAGGACATCAACTGCTGGCACATGCGGGTTGTACATGTGTACAGTCACCATACAGCTCCTCTGCGCTGGCATCACAAACAGCGGGACTGCGGTCAATACAGAGGGGGAGGCCCTCACCTCCTTTTTCCTTGAAAACCTCCAGGAAGTGCTCGCAAAGCTTGGCACTCCTGAAGGTTTCATCATCATCATTAAAAACCTCCTCCGGGCAAATCCTGCAGGCAGTAAATATCCGCAGCAGCGAACCCACAACAGTCCAACAGGACCCTCTTCACGAAGAAGGTGCGGTCCACAGGTGCACCTTCATCCGCCTTCTTCACGGAAACACAGATGGTGTTCTGGACCTCCTGACCCGGGGCACGAGCACTTGCCGCAGCCATCGTTGCAGGTCGGCTGCTCCCCTGAACCAGCGTTAGGCTGAAGCCAGCATTAAGATCCACTGGTTGCAAGGGTGCACAGCCAACCCGACGTCTTCCTTCCACCTCCAACACAGTGGTCTCCTCCTCTCGGTCCACAAAAGAGTGGGTCTTTATTTTGTTCCAGATGTAAGCTGGTTCACTGAGCTGGAAGGTTTGTTCCCAGATGTTTCGTCACCATTCTAGGTGACATCATCAGTGAGCCTCCGATGAAGCGCTAGTGTTATGCCCCGCTTTCTATTTATCTGTTTAGGTTTCCTTGGGTTGGTGATGTCTACCCTGTCTGTGCCCCTCAATTTTATAAATCTCAATCATTTCTTCCCAGAGGGATGAAAAAGTTGGAACATGTAAAATTCTTAAAGGACTTGGCATCGTAGCAGCTCAGTAAATGTTTCCCCCACATTGAGAATCTAGAAGATGGGAGTCCTTCTCAGTGAGTGGTTGGCAAATTATTTTGAAAAGTTTGTTCACTGGAGGTTGAGTGTCTTTGGAATTATCTACCCTGAAGGATTTTACGTGGTCACATTTTCAGTATGTTTAAGACAGCTTTATATGTTTGGGTAGAAAGGGACATTGAGATGTTGATGTTCAGTCATAAATAATGCTGTCAGCAACTACTAACAACATCTTATCTAGCAATTTTAATGTAATGAAACATCCAAAATTCGCATTTTGACAGAAACTTTATCGAAGAAAATGAAACCATGACAGACGCTAGGTAAAGGGATCACGAATTATATCAGAGTTTTAAAAAGACTTTGAAGTCTGAAGTGAGGTAGAGAGGTGGTGGGATATATGGAAAATTTACATGGAACACAGTTATGGAGGATAGAAGGAGAGTAAATTCATGAGGGATAACATCAAGTTGAGTTCAAGGTAAAAATTGTTGAAAACAAAATGTAATTTGGAGCAAAGGCAGAGGAAGGAATCGTTGAAGAGATCTTGGTGATAGCATTTATACTGTACTTGGCAGGGTGGTACTGAATGATGATTTTTGAGCGAGTTGAGAATAAGCAGGTATGTTAAGAAAGAGATAATGTTAGAGGACCTGTGGATAAAGCCCAAGATGTGATCTATCATAATCACTGAACCGCTGCTACCTCAGTTTTGACGGGATGTTTGATGGGAAACGTAGCTTGCTAAGGAGGTTTCATTGTGTGTCATCACTCAAGCAGTTTCTGTTAAAATAGTAATGTCAATGTGATCATCCACAATAAGTTGGTGGATTGCAGGGCCCTTATCACAAGTGAAAGGGCATTCTGGAGGGAAATGTGTGGAACTGTGCTGACAGCTGATCTGATTGCAGTGTCTACCAAGTCAGCAGTAGTAGGTGAGAGCTCCCAGTTGGTCAGAAGGTTGAGAGTGGATGAAGCATTTAAACATAGAAGGTAGGAGCCATTCAGCCCTTTGAGCTTACTCTGCCATTCTTCGGAATCATGGCTGATTATCCAACTCAATAGCCTAATCCTGCTTTCTTTCCATAACCTTTCATTCTATTCGTCCCCAAATGTCTCTTGAGTACAGTCAGTGTTTTGGCATCAACTACTTCCTGTGGTAACAAATTCCACAGGCTTACCACTGCTTGGTGAGAAACGTCTCCTCATCTCCTTCCTGAATTGTCTACTTGGAATCCTCATACTGTGACTCCTGGTTCTGGACACACATCATTGGGAGGATCCTGCCTGCATCTACCCTCTCCAGTCCTGTTAGAATTTTATCAGTCTCCATGAGAACCACCCACCACCCCACCCCTCCCCCATCCGTCTGAACTCTAATGAAAACAATCCCAACCTAGTCAATCTCCTCAAACGCCAGTCCCGCCATTCACGGAATTAGCCTACTAAACGTTCGCTGCGCACACTTTCTCAGAAAAGGAGACCAAAACACAATATTCTCAGTGTGGCTTCACCAAGGCACTGTATAACTGCAACAACACATCCCTTCTCCTGTACTTGAAACCTCTCACAATGAAGGCCAATATACCATTTGCCTTCTTTACCGCTTGCTGCGCCTGCACGCTTACCTTCAGTGACTGGTGCACTAGGACGCCCAGGTCCTGCTGCACGCTCCCCTTTCCCAATTTACAGCCATTCAGGCAGTAATCTGCCACCTTGTTTTTGCTTCCAAAGTGAATAACCTCACATTTGTCCAAATTATATTGCATTTGCCATTAATTTGATCACTCACTGACCCAACCTGTCAAGATCATGCTGAAAGATCTCAACATCCTCGTCACAGTTCGCCCAACTTGATATTATCTGCAAACTTGAAGATGCTACATTTTGTTCCCTCATCCAAATCATTAATATGTATTGTGAGGTTGCTGTTCAAAATGATCCAGCACTGAGTAATTTAATGAGTCTTCAATTGAAGCAAAAAAAAGGAAGGAAGCTATAAACGTATTTGCCTGAGAGAGAGAAAGCAGGAATGCTTAGGAATACCCAAAGCTTGTGGTAAGGAAATGGGAGGGAAGATTACCTGAGTGTACAGTCATGAATGGTGCATGAAGGATAAAGAGAAAAGAGGTTAAGAGTCTGATGCTGTATAAAATATGACCATTAACAAGTTAGTATTTCTCAGCTGAATCACAAAACAATTTCCTTTGAAGAGGAGTTAAAACATATCTGAATCCCACATCATAAAATCTATTTCAATATTGTCGCTTGTGATTCACAGAGCTGCCAAATGAGAACTGATTATAATCTTTATTAAAACTTCTAATCTTTACTTTGTTCAGTTACCATCTTTATCAATTGAATATTGTGAAGGAGTTGCATTTGATAATCCAGTTATGACTTCAGTCACCCACTACAAGGAACTGACATGAAAGAGCAAAATAATTACACGAAGTGTATGTCTCATAAGAGCTGAGGGTTGAAAGTCGCCAACCTACTAAATTACTAACTAGATGCTTCAGAGTTTTCCTGTTTCCCATTTCTGCTGCAGACATAACTGGGAATTAAAAATGCTCAGCGTGTTCTTAGAAAGAGCTGCCTACAAATGTGCAACTATGGGGAAAGGAGGGATGAGACCCAGCTTGTTATTGGTCTCTAAATAGACTATATTAATAATGTATTTCCTGTAACTATTCATTACAGAGATCTGATTACTTGTTTGGGTTTGATCTCTTCAAAAGGGGATAATTAGTAGAGACAAAAACAGCAGTTGCTGGAAAAACTCAGCAGGTCTGGCAGCATCTGTGAAGAGAAATCAGAGTTGACATTTCAGGTCCACTGACCCTTCCTCGGAACAAATATCTTGGACAGGACTTCAGTTGACAATCATATCTTTATAATTGTTATCATCTGAATTCTTCTTTCTTTCTATTTTAGGGTGATTTTGAAAGGGCAGCAAAAGATGTTAAACAACTCAAATCGCAACCATCTGATGATGAAATGTTGACTGTCTACAGTCTATACAAACAGGCAACTGTTGGAGATGTGAATATAGGTTTGTTAATGATAAAGCTCAGTACTAATATCACTTGGAGGAGAACTGCGATTTGTCTATTAAAATAACTTTTATTTTCCCAGATCGTCCTGGCACATTTGATCTTAAAGGAAAGGCCAAGTGGGATGCATGGAATGCGCGTAAAGGTTTGTGCAAAAATTCTTAAATAAATTTGTTTCGATAGATATAAACTTCTATAAAGTATACATTATATGAAAATGAAGTTTTCTAATTACCTAATATAAGTATGTACAGTAACTAGGAAGGGTTTGAAGTAGTCTGTCAATTATGCCATGTCAGATGAAGCATGTTCTCTTCATATTGTACCACTCATAATCCATATTAATTATTTTCATAAATAGCTACTGTCAATCATTTATCCATAAAGCAATAACATGAGCTTTCTTGTTCATCTGAAATTTGGCTTGACTTCTGACTATCAAGAGTCACTGCGAAAATTTGAGATTGTCAGAAATTAAATATGTCCTGTAAATGTCAAATGATAGTTCAAAGTTTTTGGATTAATGTCTGCTACACTGTTAGCTGATTCCATGTAACCTACTATTATGGCAGCTCTTTATTAAAGAGGAAGATAACTTAAAACAAGTACAAGCATTAAAGTCTAGAATTCATAATCTAAATCTAGATACCCCATTTCAGGAAAAGTTTTGACCATTTTTATTGCAGCATAGTGTAAAAATGCTGATATTTTGAGTCTTCTGCAGCTGTTTTTGAAGTTTTTATTAGCAGATTTGTATTAACTAAGTTATGAAGTGTTTTCATTTATGAACTGAAAACTTGCTTGTAAACAATTTTAAGGATTGCAGACAATTTTTAAAAATGTTGTTGATCTAAATAGGAACAAGTAAAGAAGAGGCAATGGCGATGTACATCTCAAAAGTTAACGAGCTGAAGGAAAAGTATGGCATGAATTAAAATCTAACCTTTTAAAAATGGCTTGATCTTCAGTCTGCGACTGTAGGAAAATGCACTGACTAATTTGATTTGTCATAATTCATAAGAGGCGATAATATTTTATATAATCAACTGCCTTAATGGTAGTTACATTTGTGATTAATTTTTCTATTAAAAGTATGGTAATTTGTTTCACTTATTAACATGTAATCATATTTCTGAATTCAATATTGGCTTTACTGTAAACTTTATAAGTAAAATAAAATAGTAGCTGTCCACTTAACTACTCATTTGTGCCTTGTTGTTTTTGATTATGCAATACCTCAAAAATAAAATCGCAATCTTTTGAGTTCTGCCTCACTGCCCAGGCAAAAGTTTCAGCTCAACTGCGAGTGTTCTAGGCTATCATATTTTCATCTATGGTTGACTTCTAAGCCTTGTAGAATGGGACATCTAACCTTCTGGTAACTACAGAAACTCTGAAAACTGAATGCCCTTTCCTAAAGCATATTTGTCCTATAGTGCGGTAAGTAGTTGTGAGATGAAATGTCCTCTGAGTATTTTTGTTCTGATTTTCAGTTATTTCTGTTATGGCGACTGAGCTACAATATGACCTTTTCTCACCAGCAACTGATACTTTGCTGTTTTGAGAATTTGTCATGTGACTCTAGACAGAAAGGGATGATTTTAACCCCAACAGCTCTGACAGCACCTGTGAAGGAAAAAACAGTCGGGTCTGGTGATACTTCCTCAGAACTGATGGTAGCTGGGAAAACATCACTTTATGTGCAGAAAAAAGGGGAGGGGGAGGAGGTAGAGAGTAAATGATAGGATACAGCCTAAAGAGAGAGAAGAGCAGTTGGGCAGATAAAGATTTGATAACAATCAGGCTAGGAGGGTGAATAGTTGTTAATGGGGACTATTAGTAACTAATAACAGGTAGTGTGTAATGGTAGGCTATGTGGTAACAAGGTCTGGTGTGTGGGCTAGGAGGCTGGGACATGGGAGAGTTTAGGCCCTAAAATTATTGAGCTTGATTATACAGTCGATTTGTAGCTCGGGTTGTGCATGTTGAGGTTGGTTGGCTCACTGAGCTGGTTCGTTGTTTTTCCACAGACATTGCATTACCCTGTTGGGTAAGATTATCATTGCAGCGTCTGATGAAGTGCCATTGTGTTTTCCCACCTGCTATTTGAACTCAGGAGTCCATTGAGCTGGATTACCAACTTTAGGTACATTTAAGTCATCATTGGATAAGCATATGGACGTACGTGGAATAGTGTAGGTTAGATGGGCTTGAGATCGGTATGACAGGTCAGCACAACATAAGGGCCGAAGGGCCTGTACTGTGCTGTAATGTTCTATGTACCTCACTTCTGGTTTTCCTTTGCAGTGGAGTGGAGATGGAGTCGAGCTCTATGTGCTTTCTTCAAGTGGGACAACACCAAGATCCTGGGACAAGCACACAAGTTCCTAAAAGCACAGTATTCCACGAAGAAAGTCATCAGCAAACACATAGAGCTCGACCCCACATACACTCCACCAGGAAGGAAAGCTGGAAGTGAAGTAACCCAGCTCAACGGACTCCAGAGTTCAAATAGCAGGCGAGAAAACACAACAGCACTTCATTAGAGGCTGCACTGATGATGTTATCCAGCAGGGTAATGAAACATCTGAGAAAAACTATGAACCAGCTTGGCAAGCCAACCAACCATAATATTGAACTTGATATCGAGTCCAGAGGATTGCAGGGTCCCCGAGCAGAAAATGAGATGTTCTTCCAGTTTGTGTTGAGCTTCGCGAGAACACCGCAGCAGGCCAGAGACAGACATGTTGGCCAGGGAAGAAACAAAGTTGCTGGAAAAGCTCAGCAGGTCTGGCAGCATCTGTGAAGTAGAAAACAGAATTAATGTTTCGGGTCCGCTGACCCTTCCTCAACCTGCGGAAGGGTGACAAAACCCGAAACGTTAATTCTGTTGCCTCCTTCACAGATGCTGCCAGTCCTGCTGAGCTTTTCCAGCAACTTTATTTTTGTTCTTGATTTACAGCATCCACAGTTCTTTTGATTTACATGTTGGCCAGGGAACAGGGTGGTGCTTTAAAGTGGCAGGCAACTTCAGTTCAGGGTCTTTTTGTTTTTGCTCACCAGTTGATACCTTAGTTTTAAGTATGCATGGTGCTGCTCCTGATATGTTCTCCTGCACTATTCATTGACTTAATGGTAATGGCAGTGTGGAGGAAAATGCCAGGTTGCAGATTGGCGAAGTATTCAGACACCAATGTCTTAAATTGCTAGATCCATTTGAAGCCTAGTCCATATATCACAGTGATAGTGCCATACAGTACAATGTAGTGTACTCTCAATGTGAAACTGAGTCTTTCATCTTCACAGGACTGTGGGGCAGTGATTACCCTTCCCACTATTCCCATGGCAGATACATCAGCAGGCAAACTGGTGAAGATAAGGGCAGGTATCTTTTTCCCTCTTCTAGGTTCCCTCACCACCTAGTGCAGAAAAGCAACTATATCGTTTCAGACCTGACTGGCTGTCAGTACTGTGGCAAGCCACTCTTAGTAATGGACCTGCCCAGAGTACATTCTGCATCCTTTTACCCCCAGTGCTTCCTTCAAGTGATCTTCAACATAAAGTAGTGCATTCATTGGACAGGATGGGGGTGGAAGAATGTATGTGGTAATTAGTTGAAGGTTTCCTTGCCTGTGATTAACCTGATTCCATGAGACTTTGTGGGGACCAGAGTCAATGCTGAGGCATTTGTTCTTGACTGTTTACCAATGTGCTGCCGTCTCTGGTGGGACATGACATACCCAAGAACAGTGGCAGTGATGTCTGGGCACTTTGAACATTGCAAATCTATTCAATCAGTCACAGATAATGAAGTTGATCTGCAGAGGTGAAGCAGTGAGCCACTCCACTAACTGTTCCTGTGTGGGGAGGAAGGAGGAATCTTGGGTAACAGCAAGTGAATAGGACTGTCTCCACTCCCCTTTGCTCACTCCATTTCTCCCCCTCCATAGCAGTGAAGCAATGTGACCTGTAGTACAGAATCAAGCTTTCTCTTTTCCGCAGAGCAGGTATTTGAAATATATAAAACAAAATCTGAAAGATTTCATTGCAATCTGGGTTGTAATTGTTGCATAAATAAGAAGGAAAATAGAAGAGATTGGAAACACGCGAAGCACCAGGGTCTATAATTTCTTTCTCTTGTTCTGGTCCCAATAAGTAGAAGATAAATTTTGTTATGACCGAGGTTGGAGAGTGCACAGTCTAACTTAGTCTCACCACTTCGTCAAAATATAAAAGTAAATGTTTTATCCAGTTACTGATTTGGCCAATTTTGTGCTTATCTATATTAAATTTAGAAATTTAAAGTCCATGAACCATGTTTCTTCAATAAACATCAAAATTATTGATTTATTTTGAAAGTGCAAAGCTAATTATCATGTTTTGACATACAGAAGCATAAATATCCACCTTTCTAAATATCCAAAAGCACGCAGATACATGCCAGTAAAGGAAACAAAAAGAAAACTGATTATCTCTATAGAGATTGACTTTGGGTGAAACAAAAAAACACTTCTTGCCAATAAGTGAATTCTGAAGAATTCATTTCTGAAGAAGGGTCTAGGCCCAAAACATCAGCTTTCCCGCTGCTCTGGTGATTGGCCTGCTGTGTTCATCCAGCTGTACACCTTGTTATCTCTTACCAATAACCGTTCATTTTTGAAAGCATAAAAGGATAGCGTGTGAAATGTTCAGATGGCTTTTAGAAATACTGAGACAAACTCCGTCAAAGGTTTCTCTTGAAAGCAACTTGATCAGTGTTCCAGGTACCACACTAGATGCATGACATGAGATTTTTGTATCAGTAAGAGGAGCACTGAAGTGGGAAGCTTTCTTTGAGCAGGCTGGACACCAATTCCAACTGCATCTGAAACTCTTCCAGCTGAAACTAGGTTTCTGGCAGTTGGAATGCATCATAACCTCAAGCAAACACGCCCAACAGTTACCTGAAAGTATGTGGTTTCCAAGAAAAGCCTCATTAGAAATAAAATGTTTCCATGTCTTTAAGAAACTTCCAATGACGCTTGTAATAAAGCAATTCACAAAACTTGAAATAAATCTATTTTTCCCAGGCTTCAAAATTCAATTTCTCAAAAATTATTAGATAGGAAGCCATTATGATTATCTGCAGACAAGTTTAGGAGACACTTCTCGAAGCACAGATTAAAAAAAGCTGATTGGATGAAATTAAGTGGGACAGGAGTAGTATTGAGTATAAATAGCAAGAGTGAAATGGGCTAAATAGACTGTTTCTATGCTGTTAATATTGTAATTTTTCTTCATGTATCCACCAGGTAAAATATTGTATAAATTAAGCATCAAAGTGTATATCTTGATTACTAAACTAAATCTCTCCACTCTGAAGGCCAAACATTTTTTTTCATACCCACCAGCAGAGCCTTTAAAATGAGAGACAACACAGTGTTGGAGCTGGAGGAACACAGCAGGGCAGGCAGCATCAGAGGAGCAGGAAAATGGACATTTCAGGTCCAGACTCTTCATTTCTGAAGAAAGGTCCCGAACCAAAACATCAACTTTCTTGGTCCTCTGTTGCTGCCCGCCCTGCTGTGTTCCTCCAACTCCACACTGTTGTCTCTGACTCTAGCATTGGTAGTTTTAACTATCTGTTTAAAACGGGATGCTTGTTCAACAGTTTGCCTTTCTAAAGTTCCTTCTGATTTATGTGGCAGGAAATTTTGTTGTTGTTCTTGTTGTCCTCTGGGGAAGAAAAATGTTGTTTCTGGTTTTTTAAATACATTCCAAACCCCATAAAGTGCTAGTCCCTGCAAAACAAAAGTAGAGTTCTTTGATTTGTAACCTAGCCCTTGTTTTCTTCTCCAACTCCAGCCCCAATTGAGGTTAACAAGTTCGGTTGAATTATTGTCAAAGCTGCAGTTACTTTCCTTTTTGTTCTGGGTTTAGTTTATCACTGTGGTGATGGCAAAAGAAGGAAAAGACTTGCATTTTATATCAACTCCAATGTGTTCATACCCAATAATTTGCTCCTGAAGTATAGTTATGCTGTAATGCAGGAGTGGATCAAACAGGAAGTTTTGCAACTTTGTTGGAATTGGATGGACACAGTTACTGAAAGTGATGGAGATGTTTTATCTGAATATTGTCTAAATGGTTCTTGTGAGAACCTGAAAGGAATCAAAATTAACTAGAAAAGCTTCCAACTTCCGCTGCAGAAAATAGCAGTTATCTTTCCCTCCAAGTAAATGTTCAGAAATCATTGTAGTTCACGTATGACGAGTTAGAACTGGAGAAAAATCCCATGTGGGTCAAGCTCTTAAAGTGGTGACCTCTGCGAATGCATGAATCGCTAACTTGCATTCTCATTGGATAGCAGATAGCAGCAATCTTTGTCTTTTTTTACTTGCATATTTAAAACAGATCCTATAAATTTACAGATCGGTATAAAACAACAGAGGCAAAGTGGCATATCACTTACAGAAATGATATATATCAGTACTGTAATTGCACTGAATAATTGTTATAGTACTGTCCTTGTTTAAAGGCTGTCACTTGTGACTGAGCATTATAGCAGCTGTTTCAAAAACCTACGATTCACATGTTGTGCAGGTGCAAGTTATGGCCCATTACCTAAATGAAACACGAGATGAAACATTGTTTTATTCTACGTATGTGAGACACTCCTTGTAGAACCCCCAGAGTATTCAAATTATCTATGGAACATTGCATGTTGTTTACTGTTAACTACATCATGCACACGAATCGGCTTTTAATTTTCACTTCTGGGACATGTCCATCAGTTAGTAAATGAAGTAGCCAACCAGTCTAGAATACATTATTTATTCAGTTTATTAGATCTGTGCAGGAAATAGAATAAACACAGGACATTATTCATTGTTCTATGCAATCTCTGTAGTTTGAAGTTGCCTCATTATCTGTAGTTTGTAATTCATTTTTGGGGTTCTGCCATTTTCACTTGTTGGTAGTTGGCATCAATTGCATTCCAGGATGCTACAAAACATTGGAAGAACCGCGTGTCCTATTGACACGGCTCATCTCGTGGGAAATCCCTTGTGGTATGTTTTAAGCTTGGAGTTGAAAGCCAACAGGCCATAGAAAGGCAGAACTGAGATCCAGCGAAGACTGCTGAAAAGTGGGAAAACCCAAGTAAAGGACCTAAAACTGATAACTTATCAGGAAAGGGCAAAGAAACTCACTCACTCACCTCACTTTCACACACACACAGTTTTAAAAGAAGAAAAACAAGCTAAACAAGTGGATGTTGAACTGGATTTGTAAAACTGCTTTCCCTTCATTTCAACTTTAATCTCTTGTTACCAAATTACTTTCTATATATAAAGATTTTCTGTGTGAGAGTAGCCATCATGTAATTAAAAATATGGAAGTACGATGCTTTGCACATTCCTGGAATTACTGTTATTGAATTTAAAACAAAAACGGTATCATTGTGGTTCCCTCGTGGTTTGGTAATCCAGTCTAATTATGTGGTGACATATTCAAATCCCACTGCAGCAGCTGGAGAATTTGAATTGACAAAATTAAAGAAAAATCTGAAATAAATAGATCAGTATAATGGTGACAGTGAAACGAATGGATTGTGATAAAAGGATGCACTGGTGATCATTTTTACGAGGTGCTGTCGTCTGCTAATATCCGTTCTGTCCTTTATGTGACTCCAAATTTACAAGTGTGATTAAAGAACATGTGAATTATAGATTTTTGAAGCAAGTATGAAAATGCTCATACAGTAACAGTCTGCTCCTTGATCTCTTTTAAATCCATCTGTCTTACCCCAGCAGTATGGCCAAACACAGTGGTTGCTGATCTGAGCCTGAAAACCAGAACTTTATCTCAACAGGGATTATGGGATGGTGTTTCCAACCAATACCATAAGAGACCAATGCACCTATGATGAGTAGATCAGCACGGGTGCAGTCAGGTACATTTCTCCCCTCATTTCTTGCAAGAGACCATAGCTAGCAGTTACGTTCTACAAGAATCAGTCACGACAGGAAGGCAATGACCTATTGGTATTATCCTTGTATTGCTAATATAAAGACCCAGGTAATGTTCTGTGGACAGATCAACACCCTCTTGAATGATGCAGCAGGCTTGAGGGACTGAATGGCCTACTTCTGTTCCTATTTCTTATGGTTTAATGGGAGTCACCTTCTATAGGAAGTTAAATGTCATACATTTTTTTGGGCCACAGATTTACTATTTCTTGTCACGTTCATCGAGAAAGATACAGTAAGAAGTATTTTGTCACCACAATCTAACGCCATTTTGAGTTTCAAAAAGACTAAAGAAATTACATAAATAGAAACCAAAAGAACTGCGGATGCTGTAAATCAGGTACAAAAACAAAGTTGCTGGAAAAGCTCAGCAGTTCTGGCAGCATCTGTGGAGGAGAAAACAAAGTTAATGTTTCGGGTCCAGAAGTGTCACTGGATCTGAAACGTTACCTCTGTTTTCTCCTCCATAGATGCTGCCAGACCTGCTGAGCTTTTCCAGCAACTTTGTTTTTATTGCATAAATAGAGTTCATCTTCTGTACAAGGGGTCTTCAAACTCAACTCTAGGGCTTCTGCAAATGTTCCAGGCCTCAAGGAGTCCCCACTATGTAGCTGCAGAAATGACAACCCTGTCAAGTGTCCACACTTCAAGCATACCACAATTCAGAGTCCCTACCTCCAGGCATCACCACTACTGCAGCCAACGAGCTACCGAGTCCACGGGTCCGCAGCCAGAAGATTTGATGTCTCCTAAAGTTCTCTGAATGAAAGCAAGTGATGTGAGTTTGCTCGCTGAGCTGGAAGGTTAGTTTTCAGACGTTTCGTCACCATTCTAGGTAACATCATCAGTGAGCCTCCGACGAAGCGCTGGTGTTATGTCCCGCTTTCTATTTATCTGGTTAGGTTTCCCTGGGTTGGTGATGTCATTTCCTGTTCTTTTTCTCAGGGGATGGTAGATTGGCTCCAAATCAATGTGTTTGTTGATGGAGTTCCGGTTGGAATGCCATGCTTCTAGGAATTCTCGTGCGTGTCTCTGTTTGGCTTGTCCTAGGATGGATGTGTGACGTTCGCTTTATTTCTTGTCTGTATAGGGTCTTTTAAGTTCATTAGCTGCTGTTTTAGTGTGTTGGTGGGTTTGTGGGCTACCCTGATGCCAAGGGGTCCGAGTAGTCTGGCAGTCATTTCGGAAATGTCTTTGATGTAGGGGAGAGTGGTTATGGTTTCTGAGCCCGTTTTGTCTGTTTGTTTGGGTTTGTTGTTGAGAAATCGGCGGACTGTGTTCATAGGGTGCCCGTTTTGTCTGTTTGTTTGGGTTTGTTGTTGAGAAATCGGCGGACTGTGTTCATAGGGTGCCCGTTTTGTCTGTTTGTTTGGGTTTGTTGCTGAGAAATCGGCGGACTGTGTTCATAGGGTACCCACTCTCTTCTACGTCAAAGACATTTCCGAAATGACTGCCAGAATACTCGGACCCCTTGGCATCAGGGTAGCCCACAAACCCACCAACATACTAAAAAAGCAGCTAATGAACTTAAAAGACTCTATACAGACAACAAATAAAATGAACGTCACCTACAAAATACCTTGCAAGAACTGTGACAAACACTATATTGGACAAACTGGCAGGAAGCTAGCCACCAGGATACATGAACATCAACTAGCCATAAAACGACATGACCCACTATCACTCGTATCCTTACATACAGATAAGAAAGGACACCACTTTGATTGGGACAACACATCCATCCTAGGACAAGCCAAACAGAGACATGCACGAGAACTCCTAGAAGCATGGCATTCCAACCGGAATTCCAGCAACAAACACATTGACTTGGAGCCAATCTACCATCCCCTGAGAAAAAGAACAGGAAATGACATCACCAACCCAAGGAAACCTAACCAGATAAATAGAAAGCGGGACATAACACCAGCGCTTCGTCGGAGGCTCACTGATGATGTTACCTAGAATGGTGACGAAACGTCTGAAAACTAACCTTCCAGCTCAGCGAGCAAACTCACATCCAGAACCTCAACCTGAGCTACAAATCTTCTCAAAACTCGAAAGCAAGTGAATTAAATGTACTTAGCTACAAGGGCTTGTTGGCTTAATGACAGGAAAGGAGCACGCAGCTTTCAAAACTGTACACTATTCTAAAATGCAGTGACTGGTTGCACTCCTAGGTTATAGCTGTATTGTTGCCATTGTTGCTCCTGTCCCTTTTACTATTCACAAGATTGGGAGTTCACTCTGTGGTGTCATCTTTGTTCTTGGCAGCTATATGTCCATCATTTTGCCGTGCCGTTATACTGCAAATCTGTGTCCCTGCATAAATGCTGCAACCTTCTAGACATTAGACTGAGAATGAAAAGGTCCATCAATTAGGAACTGCAGATGCTGGAGAATCTGAGATAACAAGGTGCAGAGCTGGATGAACACAGCAGGCCAAGCTGCTCATCCAGCTCTACACCTTGTTATCTCAGATTCTCCAGCATCTGCAGTTCCCACTATCTCTGAAACAATTTTAACCCCAATGCGAAGACTCTTCTAAGGATGCCTGCCCTGAAGAAGTTGCCCTCCTCCCTCCAGTTTCTGAAGAAGGGTCTAGGCCCAAACCTTCCTGCTCTTCTGATGCTGCTTGGCCTGCTGTGTTCATCCACTTCTACACCTTGTTATCTCAGGTCCATCAATTAGACTCATTTAATAAACTCAAAATCATTGACGTAAGCGTCATACAGCACTGAAATAGACCCTTCAGTCCACCTCATCCATGCCAACCAAGTTTCCAAATTATCATAAAAATACAGCCTGGTCATGAGACTCAATTGAATGTTGTGTTCACTGGAAAATAATCCATCTCTGGACTTCTCAAGTCCTGTCCAACTGCTAAAATCACCAGGTAGGTATGTATTGGAATACTCTCATCTTGCCTGGATGGGTGCAGTTCCAAAATTACTCAACAAGCTCGACACTACCCAGGCCAGAATACAGTACTTAATTGCTGATCCATCCAACTCATTAAACAATCACTCTCTAGCCTCTTGCTCACTATGGCTGCAGAGTCTACCATTCATGTTTAGTCAACTCACCAAAGCTTAGGCAATAACAGCTCTCAAGCCCACAACGTTTATTACCCAAAAAAACAAGGACATGGCTGGCTCTTGATTTGAAGATGACATCGTTTCAAGATTGTGAGTTTCTGACATCCAAGAGAATTGGTTGATTCCCAAATTGAATATCTATTGGAGGTGGGAGTGGACATTTCATGATGTAGTGGAACCTAGAATGCAGGATTTGCATGCCTTCCTTTCCTTCTCTGCCATCATCATTGAGGTGAATGGAGTGAAAACAGGATGCAACTTGATTGAGAAGTTTTAGGCATCTTGACCAATTGGTAACAAGGTCCTCCCAGTCAAAAATGTACTGCTGCACTTCAAGGAAAGCTTCAAAGCGTCTTTGACACATTTTTTTCTTCCTCCCCTAGGGTACGAGCCATCTGATAGTTGGGAAACAGCATCTGGTGGAAAAAATGCTTGTTGGCCATTCAGACATAGTCTCCATTCCTTGTTGATTTTGCAGAGCATTGCCCTTGATTCTTGTAAAGGTGACTTCAAAAAACACACTGGCATTTGTTCAACAGTTCAACATGGATTGAATGTACAGAATCCAGCAAGACATTGTTGATGGAATTTCTCTAATGTTCTTTGGAATGTAAGAGCAAGCGTATGACACTGTGCTGCATCAGCCAGCTCCACTATTCTAGATCATGACTCATAATCTCCCACAATGCTGTATTCTTACACTGCTCCAATAATGCCATTTGTAAATCCTTTTGCAATAATGGCTAACATACTGAGCTCTGAGGAAGGGTCACCAGACTCGAAAAGTTAACTCTGTTTTGTACTTCATGGACGCTGCCAGACCTGCTGAGGTTTTCCAGCAAATTTGTTTGTGTTCCTGATTTACAGCATCCGTAGTTCTTTCAGTTTTTAAAGGCTAGCATACTGCTTGCCTTCTGAATGTGTTGCTGATACATAGTCTGGATCTCCCTTTCAATACAGACGTGTGGAGACGACAATCACTTTGTACACTAGGACTTTTGTTGGCTTGCAGAGGTCTTTGTTGTTAAGCGCTCACTATCACAGATTGTAGAAGTCTGAGCTCGCACATCATGTTATATTCCCTTGTCAGTAGACTCAAAATAGCAGTTTCAACTCTTTAAACATCATAATGAGGCTGCATGTCTCACACTGAACCACCATTTCTAATTTAATTCTGGATGGTAGGCTTTGCAAGCCTCAGAAAAGCCATCCTTACAGAAAAACAAGAACTGCTAGATCTTGAAGGTAAGGAGTTATCCAATAACACACTGGATGCAGCCTACTTAGCATGTAATCCCCGCTTTCTCCCAAAATGCTGCCTGATCTACTGTATTTCTCCAGCTCATTCTGTTTTATTTCACCCTTAGCGTTTACTGATTGAAATGCTTTGAGCAGTTGGGTCAGGCGTACGGGAACATCATCACATCTAAATGCCTCTCCAAAGTTCTGTTCCACACTGACTCAGAAATATATTACCGTTTTTCATTGTCACTAAATCAAAATGCTGGAGCTCACTACTAAACAAAGAGTTACCCCACACTGACTCTTGCAATTCAAGATGGACTCCACCACCTTCTCGACAATAACGGATGGCCAATAAATTCTGACCTTTTTGTTGATGTCCATGTCCCATACATGAGTGAAATAGCACAATTGATCAGGAAATGGTCTTATGGTCAGTGATGGTGAAAGTGGGAGGAAGCTTGAAAGGATACATTTGGCGAATCACATGGAAGGAATTACATGCCAAGTAGGCTGCATTCAGTAGATGTGATAATGGGAACTGCAGATGCTGAAGAATCCAAGATAATAAAATGTGAGGCTGGATGAACACAGCAGGCCCAGCAGCATCTCAGGAGCACAAAAGCTGACGTTTCGGGCCTAGACCCTTCATCAGAGAGGAGGATGGGGTGAGGGTTCTGGAATAAATAGGGAGAGAGGGGGAGGCGGACCGAAGATGGAGAGAAAAGAAGATAGGTGAAGAGGAGAGTATAGGTGGGGAGGTAGGGAGGGGATAGGTCAGTCCAGGGAAGACGGACAGGTCAAGGAGGTGGGATGAGGTTAGTAGGTAGGAGATGGAGGTGCGGCTTGGGGTGGGAGGAAGGGATGGGTGAGAGGAAGAACAGGTTAGGGAGGCAGAGACAGGTTGGACTGGTTTTGGGATGCAGTGGGTGGAGGGGAAGAGCTGGGCTGGTTGTGTGGTGCAGTGGGGGGAGGGGATGAACTGGGCTGGTTTTGGGATGCGGTGGGGGAAGGGGAGATTTTGAAGCTGGTGAAGTCCACATTGATACCATTGAGCTGCAGGGTTCCCAAGCGGAATATGAGTTGCTGTTCCTGCAACCTTCGGGTGGCATCATTGTGGCACTGCAGGAGGCCCATGATGGACATGTCATCTAAAGAATGGGAGGGGGAGTGGAAATGGTTTGCGACTGGGAGGTGCAGTTGTTTATTGTGAACCGAGCGGAGGTGTTCTGCAAAGCGGTCCCCAAGCCTCCGCTTGGTTTCCCCAATGTAGAGAAAGCCACACCAGGTACAATGGATGCAGTATACCACATTGGCAGATGTGCAGGTGAACCTCTGCTTAATATGGAAAGTCATCTTGGGGCCTGGGATAGGGGTGAGGGAGGAGGTGTGGGGGCAAATGTAGCATTTCCTGCGGTTGCAGGGGAAGGTGCCGGGTGTGGTGGCGTTGGAGGGCAGTGTGGAGCGAACAAGGGATTCACGGAGAGAGTGGTCTCTCTGGAAAGCAGACAAGGGTGGGGATGGAAAAATGATGAAGTGGGGATGAAAACCAGCCCAATTCGTCCCCTCCCCCCACTGCACTACACAACCAGCCCAGCTCTTCCCCTCCACCCACTGCATCCCAAAACCAGTCCAACCTGTCTCTGCCTCCCTAACCTGTTCTTCCTCTCACCCATCCCTTCCTCCCACCCCATTCCCACATGCAGAAAGAACTGCACATTGTTTAGCCTTGGGCAGTTAAGTGACAAGTCATGTTAATTCCTTCATTGCTGCTGGGCCAAAAGCATGGATCTCCCATCATCAAAAGGACTATTTGTGTGCCTACAGATAATGGACTGCAGTAGCTTTTGAAAGCTGTTCATCACTACCTTATCGAGGGAAATTAAGCATCGGCAAGAAATTCTGGCCTTGCTGGTGAATCTTACACCCCATGAAAGAAAATTACACAATGTCATGCAGGAAAAATTCTAACTCCCTCCACCTCAACATTTAATTACATTGCCTTTGCTGAATTTGTCACCATCAAGATCCTGGTGTCACAGTATCCAAACTCTTAACAGGATACGTCACACACATACTGAGACTACAACAGTAGTTCAAGATTCCACACTTAGCGAATCTTGAAGATGGTGGTGTTCCCATATCTGCCGCTCTTGTACTTCTAGATGGAAATGATTGTTGTTTGGAAGGTGCTATCTCAGGATATTTGGTGAATTTTTTTCCTATTCATTTTTGTGATGTGGCCATCGCTAGCATTCTTGCCCATCCCTAGTTGCCCTTGAGAAGGTGGTGGTGAGCTGCCGTCTTGAACCACTGCAGACCTCCTGTTGTAGATTAACCCACAATGCACTCAGGGAGGAAATTCCAGGATTGTGACCCAGCAACAGTGAAGGAACAGCAATATATTTCCATTCAGGATAGTGAGTGGCTTGGAGGGGATCTTGAAGGTGATGGTGTTCCCATATGTCTGCAAGCAGGGAATATTCTATCACACTCCTGACTTGTGCCTTGTAGATAGTGGACAGACTTCGAGGAGTCAGGAGGTGAGTTACTTGCCACAGTGAATCCTCCACTATCAACATTCTAGGATTTACTATTGATTCGAAGCTGAACTGGCGAAGCCATATAAATACTCTGGCTACAAGAGCAGGTCAGAGACTAGGAATTGTACAGCAAATGAATGGCTTCCGATTTCCAAAAACCTGGCCATTATCTCCAAGCTGCAGATCAGGAGTGCGATGGAATACTCCCCACTTACCTAGATGATTGCAGATTCAGTAACACTGTAGACACTTGATACCATCCAGGATAAATCAGTCCACTTAATTGGCATCACAGTCTCAAACTTCCATCTCCAGAAATGCACAATCACAGCAACATGCACCATCTATAAGATGTACTATGGAAAATTCGCCAGCTTCTTTAGGCAGGACCTACCAAATCCCTGACCCCCACCATCTACAAGGCCAAGGAGAGTAGATGCACCGGAACACCACCACCTGTGAGTTCTCATCAAAACCACTCACCATCCTGACTTGAAAATATACCTTTGTTCCCTTAATGTTGCTGGATCAAAATCCTTGAACTCCCTGACTAACAGCATTGTGCATGAGTCCATACACCAAACGAAATGCAATGGTTCAGAATGCAATTCACAACCATCTGCTTAAGGACAACTAGAGGTGGGCAGTGACACCCGCATTCTCTGCACGAGTAAATACAAAATTTCAGCAAGATGGCAGCAGATAAGCCACTCCACGCGGACCTCCATTCTGCTCGCCACTTCCCTGTCCATTTCTTTTACTCTTCTCTTCTTTCTCCTCTCTACTGTAATTCTATTCCTGCCTCTCAATCCTCGTCCTTTTACCAATCTATCCAAGAAGTCGGGAAAGAGTCGGTCACCACCGGGAAATGCATGGCAGGAGCTGAATGCGCGGGCTGTATCCTGCAGCAGCGGCAGATCAAACATGGCTGTAGCAACAGTGATAACAAAGTGTGGAGCTGGATGAACACAGCAGGCCAAGTAGCATCTCAGGAGCATAAAAGCTGACGTTACGGGCCTAGACCCTTCAGCCCTCCGCTCCCTCCACTCCAATCCCAACCTCACCATAAAACGCAGACAAGGGAAGTATAGTTGTAGTATGGCGCACTGGCCTCTCCATCGCCGAGGCCAGACGCCAACTCTCTGACACCTCCTCCTACTGCCCCCGAATCATGACCCCACTCCTGAGCACCAAACCATCATCTCCCAAACCATCCACAACTTCATCACCTCGGATGATCTCCCACCCACAGCCGCCAACCTCACTGTTCCCCAACCCCGCACCACACGCTTCTATCTCCTTCCCAAAATCCACAAACCTGCCTGCCTTGGTCAACCCATTGTCTCTGCCTGCTCCTGCCCCACCAAACTCATCTCCACCTATCTGGACTCCATTTTCTCCCCCTTGGTCCAGGAACTCTCTACCTACGTCCGTGACACTACCCATGCCCTCCACCTCTTCCAGGACTTCCAATTCCCTGGCCCCCAACACCTTATTTTCACCATGGACGTCCAGTCCCTATACACCTGTATTCCTCATGCAGATGGCCTCAAGGCCCTCCGCTTCTTCCTGTCCCGCAGACCCGACCAGTCCCCCTCCACGGACACCCTCATCCGCCTAGCTGAACTCGTCCTCAAAATAAAAGAAAAAAAAAGCCCTTTTTCTGATGAAGGGTCTAGGCCCGAAACGTCAGCTTTTGTGCTCCTGAGATGCTGCTTGGCCTGCTGTATTCATCCAGCTTCACACTTTGTTATCATGGATTCTCCAGCATCTGCAGTTCCCATTATCGCTGTAGCAACAGTGTTGGATCATGAGGGGGTAGCAGTTGGCAGTGAGAGCGGGGCTGGTGGGCAATGACAGCGGTTCCAGTGAGCGGGCAGTGGGCGGTGAGAGTGGGACCGGTGAGGGGGCAGCAGTGGGTGGTGAGAGCGGGGCTGGTGAGGGGGCAGTGGGTGGTGAGAGTGGGGCTGGTGAGGGGGCAGTGGGTGGTGAGAGTGGGGCTGGTGAGATGGCATCAGTGGGCGGTGAGAGCAGGGCTGGTGAGGGAGCAGTGGGAGGTGAGAGTGGGGCTGGTGAGGGAGCAGTGGGAGGTGAGATTGGGGCTGGTGACGGGGCAGTGGGTGGTGACAGCGGGGCCAGTGAGGGTCAGTGGGTAGTGAGAGTGGGGCTGGTGAGGGGGCAGTGGGGGGTGAGATTGGGGCTGGTGAGGGGGCAGTAGGGGGTGAGAGTGGAGCCAGTGAGGGGACAGCAGTGGGCAGTGACAGCGGGGCCTGTGAGAGGGTAGTAGGTGGTGAGATCGGGGACATTGAGACGGCAGTGGGCGGTGACAGTGGGGCCGGTGAGAGGGCAGTGGGTGGTGAGAGTTGGGCCAGTGAGAGGGCAGCAGTGGGCGGCGAGAGTGGGCCTTTTGCACGGCAGCAGCAGCCTCCTGGGTGCCTAGCAACTGTAGCGGTGCATCCACCATATATGGCAATGGGATTTGGGACTCTTAGTTCTGGAGTTTGCTTTTTCTCTGGCTTACCTTTTGGCTCCATTAAATCTTTTAATGCTGTTTTTATAACCAAGTGGGCAGATCTGAATGGTGACTTTGTGCACTTTTCGCTGTACTTACATATTCCTATACTTATTATATGTGACAAATAAGTAAATCTAACAATAAATCTAAAATTAAGGATGGCTAATAATTGTTGACCATGCGTAACATGAACTAATGAATAAGAAAAATGAGAAAATACGCACCCACTTTCTTTTCTAAATTAAATAAAAACTACTGGCTTGATTTCAACAGATTTAATGAATGCAAATCAAAATGTACATTTCTACTGTGGGTAAGTTTATACAACCATTTTCTTAGAGATCGTAAACTGGCCAACTATAATGTATCTAAAGTAATGCAAAGAAATACTTACAAGGTATGGCTAATAAAACTTCTTTTTAAAAAAACCATCTGTTAAATGCAGAAAATTTGTACAAATGCTTCCATTAAATGTTAAGAAAATACCTATTTACCCATGAGAAAAGGAAGTTCCTGGTCTAAAATAATTGTCTTCTCCCAATTTAAAGAACAATTCCTCAGGCAGTCGTCTTGATTGACTGCACTTGTCAATCACCAAAAACTCTATGGACTCAGCAATGCACATTTTATAGTTGTTTAATAACTTCAAATCTACAGCAGTAAATGTCATGATCTTACTATTATAAGATTAGTGCCAGTGGGATTGTGAGCTGCTATAGAACAAAAGATCTCGGGAGATGGATTAAAACAGTATGATTATCGGATAACTGTTTAAATCACAAACAAAAGATTTTGGTGGATGTGTGTGTGTATATATATATATATATATATATAAATAAAATATATATCATTCATGTATAAATACATGAATAATATATTTATAAATATTATATATATTACATATAAATCATACACCATTATATGTAATCTAAACATCTGTGGTAGGTATGAATTTGTGGAAAAGGTCTTTCCATGAAAACCATATCTTTTATTTGACTGTAATAAAATATGTTCTGCTTTGAATGACAAGAAACAATTAATATTTATACAAAGATAATCTCTTTCTGCCACCACCATGCCACATAAGATAAATCCACAAAGCAGATTCCTACAGCTGCTAAAATGATTGATACAGGCTTATTTTTACTGATACAACCTGTTTTCTATGTTTTAATATTAAATGTTCACAAGATGACAAGATTACTACCAATAAATAAGTTAATTTGGCTAATCTTCATTTATTCATTGGAAAGATCATACAATCTCCCACCCCCAATCTTGCATCCAATTGGTTCATAAATGACATGATATTTAATTCTGCTAATCGAACTGGCATTCCATTCTGTATTGATGAGAATGTTCAATGCCAAATTTACATATTTTAATAGTTTGACTCCAAGGTGACTTGTCCTATTTTGTCTAGTTAATGTAAAATACCAGTGTCGACTTCTGTATCCTGATCCTTAATTATCATGTACGAAAATAAGGTCACACCAGTCACCAAATTTTGAAATGGAAAAGCCCAAATGTTCCAATTTTTCCTCTTAGCTATTAGCATTGCTGCTTTTATCTGTGCAGACGCAAATGTATTTTTCCTTTCTCTATGACCAGAGCCGGGCACAATTCTGAGCACATGCAGGCTGACTACTTCTGAATTACAGAGCTATAATTTTTCTGGTGACATAATAGAGACAGATTTGCCATTGTTCTGAAGCAGAGTCATCCTGGATTTGAAACTCTATTTCTCTTTCCACAGCTCCTGCCAAACCTTCTAATTTCTGTGTTTGTTTAGCATTTATATAGATTGGAGACAGACCATTACACCATTAATTTAGCATGTTTTGTTCCTTTTTGCACTCAAGCAATAGATCCAAGATGTGCTAATATGATTCTATCTTCTACAGTTCTGATTAAGTAGGTCAATGTTGTTTTGGATGGTATCATTCCAGTCATTGAATGACATTGCCAATAGTGAGAGTGTTGGGAAAATCCCATGAAATCAGCAATAAGAGATTCTTAGTATCAACAGCAAAAAGGCTCATTTTAGCATCAGGTGTTGAATGGCAAGATGAAATTCTCATTTTTGAGAGGTGAGAGATTTAGCCTCATGATTGCATCATTTCACCTTATCAGTAGGTTTCCCATTCTCCCAGCCACTGGTTAGAAACTTGACAGTGATAATTCAATGCAAGACAGATTGGTAAACTGGCATCTCTAACTTGCTGCTTGCTCCCCCATTAGTCATTGACATCTCTGGGTACGCTTCATGGGCAGCAACCACATGCATCCTCCATGCACCAAGACCTCCCTGTTTGGCAAAGCGGGTTGCAAATTTCACTGTGTCCAACTTGTCCAGGGTAATTGACAAGACATGTGTGGAGCAGCTGTGGACTGTCAGCACTCCACTGAATGCACACTTGGGCTTTGGATATGGCACCGATGCCATGAATTTTAGGAGATCACACCATCCATGACGAATGGCAGAATAGAATGAGCAGAGTATCCATAGGGGTGATGTACAAAGGTAATTAAATGATTAGGGAAGACAGTGTGATTAAACTCATTAGGGCTTATGGAGGGGAACGTTCCATGAAACTCATCAAAATTGATACCTAGCTGACTTCTATTAAGAATCAGCCCAGATTCATCAGTGATAACTATTTTATATTGATTGGACTTGTTATGGACAGCATCAAGCCAACTAATACTTTGAGATCAAAATCTACCAAATGTAAAAAATGTTACTTTTTTGATTCTTGGGATGATGTCTTCTCTTGTCATAGGTCTACTGAATATCCAAAGCTTTCAGCTTAACTCATAATTTGTGTGCAATCTTGGCAACTGTCTTTCAGAAAACTGGATACATTGGCATAAGGTTCATAGCAATGCTGTTTGAAGGCTGTTCTGGGACATATGGACAATCATATTTTCTTGCTTTCTCTGTTGTGATGAATTACACATGTTCTTAGATGAATCTGCTTGAAATTGCACAAAAACCAATTGTGCAGGCCACACATGGACAATTATTTTTTGGAGTTCTATTTTGTACTTATTCCTCAGGATGCTTTGCATGTCGTAGTCCATAAATCGTTGTTATATCCTGCATAGTGTTGTTTATAGCTGGTGGAGACAGGATTCATGGATATTCTGATGGATTATTCAAGTAGAATGCTAAATGAACTGGCTCTGATGAAGAGTCATTTACACTCAAAGTTAGCTTGCTCTCTCTATGGGTGCTGACTGACTCACTGTGATTTCCAGCTTTTACTATTTACTTTAACTCAGGATTGTTTCTAATATCACAGCACCATGCAAATCTACCACATCACGGAATGCTGTTCAGACATTTGTGTCTGTGCTAACCCTTTGGAGGAGCAATCCCAAAATAATCCCGTCATTTATTTGCTTTCCTTGAACTTCCTATTTCTTCTAATGACACTTCCTTAGAGCCACCATATTATAGAAAGAGTAAATTAAATAATTCCATACACTATCACTAGATGGAGTCAGTGTACTTATTTAACAAGTATAATTTTACATACGTACATTCACACATAGAAAATGCACATGCAAATGCATATGTTTTATAGTTCACAAACTGTACAAACAACCTATAAATGATTTCATTGAAACATACAAGAATCTGTGGGGTCTTGACAAGGTAGATGAAAAGAAGCTGTTTCAACTGAATCTTAAACATAGTTACAGGACAAGGAAAAACTCATTTAAAGCTGATATGCAAAGGAAGTTCTTCCATAACAGGGAAGTGAATATCTGGAATTCTGTAGCCCAGGCAGTTGTGGAGGCTAGATCTCTGCATATTTACTGAAGAGTTAGGTAGATTTTTGTTATATTAGTAAGTTGATGATAATGCTGAGCTGGTACAGGAGAAGTGGTATGGCCTGGGGTAGGTTTGAGGGAGTGAATGGCCTACTCTTCCAAATCTTATGTTTCCACATTCTTATAAATTGAACATGTAAGCCTGTAACTAACTTGGAAAGGATTTTCAACTTTTACTCAAAATGAGCGTAATGCACCGCATAGAAGATAGAACAGTACAGCACAGTACAGGCCCTTCAGCCCACAATGTTGTGCTGACCTATTATCCTACTCTAAGATCAAACTACCCTGCACATCCTTCATTTTACTATCATCCATGTGCCTATCCAAGAGTTGCTTGAATGTCCCTAATAGTCTGCTACTGCAATATCAGAACAATGAGCAATGTTTTTCAAATAGCAGTCTTTCCTACCCTGCTACCACAGGGTCAACAGGAAACACATCTCTGCCAATCACTGCAACGCTATGGCCACAATGTTTTATGGAGTAAGAAATTGCCTACAGAGAGGAAACCTGTACCTTGCCAACAACTCTGTAGTTCTAGCAGTTGTTCCACCTCAAACATCATGGTAGTGTGACCGTTTCATCCACAGCTGAGTATTTAATAATTACAATTTGCTATCTTGAGAGCTTAATTTGAAAATACCTCCAAAAAGCTTGCTCAGAGGCTAGAATATATCCGATAGACAACTCAACACACTATTTTCATGATTTCGCCTCCATCCTGTTTCAAAAACCACTCCTGATAAGATTCTACCTTTGCTGACCCATTAGAGCTAGCCAATGCCATAAGACAGTGTGACATTCAGAACATCACCAAGAATATTACCGTGCTGATGAGATGGACTTGGAACCAAGGTTGTTTGTGGAGTATGGGGGAGCAGACACCCAGAGTAACAGTCAGAGATTGCAACACACTCTCAAGCACAATCAGAAAAGCCCTCCAAATCTCAATTCACAATAGCAATGAAAACTCTGAGTGGGTGACATGAGTTTGTTTTGTGCATAGAAGTGGGCTCTACTTATGGGCGACATGAGGCAACTTCAAGGGAATTTACGTTTGTCTGGAAATTCTAAATTCAAAATTACTCACGCCTGTCATTACTTTGCATATGCATTTCATGCGTCGAATGACAACGTACATTAAAAATCCTGGTCACAAGCAACCCTGACCATATCATTGAACATTACAAATCAATCCTATCAATCTCTGTGAAGTACAAGAGATCACAAATGATCTTTGAACATTCACTTGCAGTCGCCAATTCTCAAACACATTGTGAAGATCACATAGGATACACAAGAGTGTGGTGTGCTTTCCTCACACATTGAACCATAAGTTATGTGCAAAGCTGTATTTCTCAAATGATTTGGGGTGGAGAGAGAAATGCGATGGTAACTCTACCCCACTTGAAATCTCTCGCTGTATTAGCATGATATGACTCATGCTGCATCAAAAATAAAAATTAAAATGTCAGGGGTCCACGTAGAGCTACCTCACAGCCCTCTTTCTTAGAGATCTGTGCAGACTACTGTATCAAAGCCTCTGGTAAAAGTCTCAGTTCTGCCTGCTGCAACTGCTGATGATTTACATCATTGCAAAGCTATTTTGACTGAAAGACCTAGTAACAGAAAGTGTTATTCTCACTGTTGCAGTCATAAAAAATCTACATCGGAATACCGGGGAAGCACAAAGGCGTCAGCTAGCCCCAAATCTTACAGCAACCTCCAGAGCTGTGGAACAGCCTCTATATGGAGAAGTTATAGAATTGTTGAATCATATAGCACAGGTGATGTCACTGAGTCTGCACTAGCTATGCTACTCCACGTCTACACTCATCTTACTTTCCAACACTTAGACCATAGCCTTGAATGTTCTCACACTTCAAGTGCACATCCAAGTATTTTTCAGAAGGGGGTATGGGTAAGTGGTAAGGTTTCCTGCCTCAACTACTGCCCTTGGCAGTGCATTCCAGATCCCTGCCCCACTCTGGGTGAAAAAGAATTTTCTTCAAATGCCACCTAATCTTCTGTCTCACACCTTAAAATGGTGTCTCCTTGTTATTGAACCTTCAACTAAGGGGCAAGTTGCTTTCTATCCACCTGGGCGGTGACCCTTATTGTCTTACACATCTCAATCAGGTCACCCTCAGCCTTCTCTGCTCAAGAATATAACCCAGGTTTATCCAGCCTTTCTTCATAGCCAAACTGTTCCAACCCAGACAACATCCTGGTGAATTTCCTCTGCATCCACTCATTTTTCCTATAGTGTGGTGATCAGAACTGCAAACAGTACTCCAGCTCTGGCTGAACCAAAGTGTTGTACACCTCCAACAGAACCTCCCTGATCTTACCATCTGTACCATGAGTAATAGAGGCAAACATCCCATATACCTTCTTAACCACCCTATTAATCTGTCCTGTTACCTTCAGGGATCTGTGGACAAGTACCCAAAGACTCTTCCATTCCTCTGATCTTACTAGTGTTTGCTATTCATTGAATACTCCCTTGTCTTGTTATTTCTTTTGAAATGCATCACCTCACACTTTTCAGCGTTAAATTTCATCTGCCATCTTCAATTTGATACGTTCATTTGGCCAATTTATCTATATCTTCCTGTAACCTAAGGCCTTCTTCCTCACTTGTCAACAATCTGATCAATCATTGTGTCATCCACAAACTTACTCATCATCATCACCTCCCCCTCCATTACATTCGCAAATATGTTGCTTGTATATAAAACAAACAAGAGACTTAGAAGTGACCTCTGTGATATACCACTGGATACCTGCCTCCAGTCACACAAACAGCCTTCTGCCACCACCTTCTGTCTCCTACCACTGAGCCAATTTGGGACCCAACATGCCAGGTTACACTGGATCTTATGTGGTTTTACCTTCCTTATCAGGACATTGTCAAAGGCTTTGATGAAGTCCACAAAAACTCCGTCAACTACGTCATCTATGTACCTGGTCACCTACTTGAAAAACTCAATCAAATTTGTTTGGCATGAACATCAAATTTGTTAGGGATCCCTCTAACAAAGCCATGCTTACTATTCCTGATCAAACCTATTCTTCACCTAAAGATTAATCCTCCCCTTCAGAACTCGAAGTAGGAGATCCTCTTAAGACACAAAGGAGGTTTAGGAGGCTCAGAGTGTATCATCCTCAATATAACTTCCTTAAAATGTGTAAAGCAGTCAGATTACATCCTGGGATATCTGAGCCCTGTCACCAGTGTCCCCTACTGGGGTGAAACATCTACTTTGAAGGAGTAAGTGCCCTTCCAGCATGCTGCTCATCAACGTGACAGTGTTGCTTAATTTTTTTCAATTACTCCCTTCTAAATATCCATTGTAAAAAGCTGTTTGAGATTTCTCAGATTTTAATCCACAAACGCATTAAGGTAGCAAGAAGTGCTAGACCACACAGCTTCATCTTGTTTCCCAACAACGAGGTCAGAGCTAAAGCAAGGACAGTTCTATAGACTGCATCCATCAGTTTACAAGTACCACACAATTGAATCATAGAATCCATTCCAACGTGGAAACAGGCATTTGGCCCATCAGGTCCTCACCAAACCTCTGAAGAGTATCCTACCTCATCCCCCCACCAAAACAATCCCTGTAATTCTGCACTTTCTATGGCTAATCCACCTAACCCTGGGCACTACAAACAATTTAGTACGGCCAATCTAACTACTCTGCACACCTTTGGACGTTGGGACGAAACCAGAGCACCCAGAGGAAACACACGCAGACACAGGGAGAATGTGCAAACTCCACACAGACAGTCACCCAATGGTGGAAACAAACTGATATCCATGGTGCTCTGAGGCAGCAGTACTAACCACTGAGGCATTGTGCCACGCTCATGCACAGATCAATTTCTGAAGCGAAAAGTCTTTAACTCGGTAAATGTCCAAGTCATCTGTGATCATCACTACCACATCATAGAGGTCTGCGCCAGATACTCTGGAGCTGCCATAATGTCAATATCCTTGATGATTCTCAAGTCTGCACTTCATTCCAACAGCCAGTTATATTAGGATGGCTGCTGGGAGACAAGTGCTATCCTCTCCAATCTAGGCTGATGACGCCATTATACAATTCCCTTACTGAGGCTGATTATAGGTATAATGCACCTCATTCTTCTACCTGGGCTATCATGGAGCCGATAATACAATTCCACGAGATAAAGTTCTGAGAGTTGGATCAACCTGAGGGAGCCTTGCAGTACACCAGAGTATGCTGTGCATTCCTAGCATGCTGTACTTCGTACAACTGGAACAAGCAAAGATGAAATGTGCAGGATGCTGAACAGCGAGAGAACAGCAGCAGTTTTCTGAGGTGGAAGATGAGGACATTGAACAGGAGAAACAGCAGCTTCACCAACGAAGAACAATGCAGCATCAGGCACACCAGACCAGACAGGGCTTAACTGACACCCACTTCAAAGCAATCTAAGTTGTCTGAAGTCATTCAGTGACTGGAGATCTGTTGCTGCTCCAAAGGCAAGTTGCCTAAGCTTAATCTCAAAGTCAAATGCAGTTTTTCAGTTTGTTCCTTCTTAACTTTACCTGTTCATTAATAAAGATTAACATTAAGAACTTTTTGAAGGCTTCAATGTCTGCTGCTCCCACAATGAAGAATGTTACTTTCTGAAGGGTATGAGGGAATGAGTAGCACTCCCCCTCAGACATGGTTCTAACACGGTATGCCACTAAGAACGCATATCTTCTGTTGTTTGATTCTTGGTCTTCAAACAAAAAAGACAGGTGATGGTTGAACGTGCACATATATATATCCATTTACAATGAATAATGACCCATGCCACTTAAGTGCACTCAAAAGCTTTTTTTATTCCTTGCCCTCCAACTACAGTTCCAAGATGCTTGCCTTGGAGCTTGTTGTCCTTGAAGATTGGACGGGTGTTTGTGGCCAAGACAGTTGAAAGTGTCCTGTCTAAATGAAGCTCAACGTCCTCGGCACCAGTTTCCACAAGTTTAGGCTTCGCAGGCAGGGTGGATGTAGAGGGGCCCAGTACCTCAGGGCTCAGGTACATAGTTCTTTAAAAGTTGTAGGGTTAAAAGTTGTGGTCAAGGGTGGCTATTTGTAATCTAGAAATGGAACCCACCAAGATCTCAATGTATAAACTGATGAAGGATGCGGGAGAAAGCCTTAACTGAATATTTTCTGAGGGATTTGTAACAGGTTATGAGCTTGCCTCCATTGCTCAGACCTTTGAGTATAGGAATTGGGACATCATATTGTGGTTGTTCAGGACATTGGTGAGGCCACTTTTAGAGTACTGTGTATGGCTCTGATCATACTGCTACAGGAAGGATATTATCAAATTGGAGAAGGTTCAGAAAAGATTTACCAGAATTGTTGCCGAGGCTGGAGGTTTTGAGTTATAAGAAAGCATGGATAGGCTGGGAGGTTGATGGGTGACCTTGTAAAGGTTTTTTAAATCATGATGGGCATAGACAAGGCGAACAGCAAATGTCTTTTCTCTCGAGGACTTCAAAACTGGATGGCATATTTTTAATGTAAGAGGGGAAAGATTTAAAAGGGACATGAAGGGCAACTTTTTTCCACAGAGGATGATTCATATGTGGATAGTTACGTGAATAGGAAAGGTTTCGAGTGATTTGGGCCAAATGCAGGCAAGTGAGATTATTTTAGTTTTGGAAACCTGGTTTGCACAGACTGAAGGCTCTGCTTCCTCAAGATGAAGTTCTGAGAGTTGGATCAACCTGAGGGAGCCTTGTAGTACACCAGAGTGTGCTCCATATTCCTAGCATGCTGTACTTTGTACAACTGGAGCAGGTTGTGTGACTCTATGAATCTACGATTTTATGAGTGTCCTGAAAGGAAGCTTCTGTGGTTTCTCCTTCACCTGGGTGTCAGTGGCACAACTCTGTCTACCTGAGAAGAAGGGACACCCTCTTACCATGCCTTTCACGATAAGCACCAATGGCTAAAATGATTGCATTTCTGGCAGCCACTGAGAATTCCACTGCTATTTCACACCTCTACCTAGAGACAGCTAACCTTAAACCAGTTAAAGCCAGCATTGCAATGACAGCATTAGCAGATTTCTCCAAATCTTGATCCATTCACTTTGTCTCTCTAAAATTATTACAGGCTGACACCACAGACTTAATTTTTCCTTCTGCTGCTAAGCAGATTCCTGGTCTTCAGCAATCATCTGAATGCCAACAACCAATGACTTTTCTTCCTGACTCAGTTGCACAGATCTGCCAGCGATGTGCTCACTAAAATGTGCTTCTGAATCTAATCTAGAAATAGAACCCACCAAAGTGTTAGTATATAAGCTGGTGAAGGCTGCAGGGGAAAGCCTTAACTGAGTATGCTCTGAGGGATTTGTGATTTCTTCCTTAGAGGTGAGAATAAGCTACTGGACTGGTCTCTGTTGGGCAGAGGCTGTGTGTGTGAGAGAGATAATGGGAACTGCAGATGCTGGAGAATCCGAGATAACAAAGTGTGGAGCTGGATGAACACAGCAGGCTAAGCAACATCTTAGGAGCACAAAAGCTGACGTTTTGGGCCTAGACCTGTGTGCTGCTTATACCTGTATAAGAAGTGAGGGAATGAGTTGCATCTGGAGGGAGAATCTTGAAGATATTACAAACTTGGTTACGGTGGTGTTAATTGGAGAGCAGCACAGCACTATGAAGCTTGACATGGGGGTCTTGGGCTCACCATTTGAGTGGTCACAGTGTCCTCCACTGAGGTCATTCAATTTCGATTTGTGGAGAATGAGGAAATGAGCATCTTCCAGCCCAACGTTGTCTTGGTTCTTTCGATAGTAAAATGCGCTGCGTTCTCTTACAAGCAGAGGGTTTGAGTGAGGTTAACATGGTTAAAATAACTATTGTGGTCATGTAGAAGCAAAACAGTTGGTGAGGTATCTTGAGAGAGTGAGTAAGTAAGAAATGCAAAGAGTAGGAAGGCTTAGTAGTTTGGTGGGGTGGAACATGTAAGAGAGAGCCATTGACGGAAAATACTGCATCCAGTTGTGAGAGTGGTAGACCACAAACTTGGTGGGAGATGTGTGCAGTGGCAGAGATTAGATTAGATCAGGTTTATTGTCATGTGTACCTAAGTAGAAGGGTACAGCAGTACAGTAAAAAGTGTCATCACTCTCTGACGCCATCTTACAGTGCAATAGTTAGAATTAAAAACAAGTTCCAAAAGGAAAGAAACAGAACCAAAATGAAAAGAAAAATGACCAGATAACCCTTGCCACCACTGTCTCCGCAAGTCCTGAGCCTCTCACAAATGCTGCTTGCATTTAACGCATCAACCGTCACTGATGCCACCACCTTGAGTACTGAGCCTCACTGCTGCCTTTGCCAGACTCACCAGCGCAATATTGCCACAATCTGGCACCATGACACTCCCCTGGGCCTACCTCACTGATACCACAGCCATCTTGGAATCAATTTAAGTATCAGAGACCACAACTTTCCAGAACAAATGCAAGAGTGTAACCTTTTGAATCAGTGCTGACATAGGAGCCGGTGCTGCCATCTAAAGTCCTGCATTACACCCAACAATGTCAAAGTCACCTGACCTGCGAAGCTAAATTAAACCAGACTGGCAGTGTCTGGTGGGACAGTCTCCTTTGTTCCTTCAGACAAAAGAGGAAGGCCTTACTCTCCACATCCATCTACCTGGACCTCTGTGTCTCTGTCCATGAGCACCTAAGGGTCTATTTCTGCGCTGCATGAAGGTGGCAGCTGAGGAAACTGTGGAGGCATTGGTGGTGATCTTTTCGGAGTCACTGGAATCAAGTAGGGTGCCAGACGACTGGAAAATGATTAAAATGAAACCTCTATTTAAGAAGGGAGGATGGCAGAAACCAGAAACTATAGGCTAATTAGCCTGACCTTGATCATTGGTAAGACTTTAGAGTACATTATTAAGGCTGAGCGTACTCGAAAATAATGGTAAAATTGGGCATCCAGGAGTAGTCACGCCTAAGAAACTTTTAGAATGCTTTGAGGAGATAACAAGCAAATTAGACAAAGCAGAGCCAATGGTGTTAGGAATTGCATACGGATTGAAGATTGGCTGATGGGCAGAAGGCAGAGAATGAGGATAAAGTGGTCTTTTTCAGGATGACGGCCTTTGACTAGTGGGGTCCCTCAGGCGTCAGTTTTGGGACCATTACTATTCATGTTATGCACTAATGATCTGCATGAAAGAACTGAGGGCATTGTTGCTAAATTTGCACAAGTCACAAAGATAGTTGGAGGGGTTGGTGGTGCTGAGGAAGTAGGGAGGATATAGAGGACTTGGACAGGCTCAGAGAGTGGGGAAAGAAGTGGCAGATGGAACAAATGTAGGAAAGTGTGAGGTTATGCACTTTGGTGGTAAGAATAGAGGCAAGATTATTTTCTAAATGGGGAAAAACTTCAGAAATCACAAAGTGAGCCACAAAGTGATTTACAAGTACTAGTCCAAAGCTCTTTTAAGGTTATCATGAAGTTTCAATTTGTAGTTAGGAAAGTAAGTGCAATGTTTACATCATTTTCAAGAAGGCTGGAATATAGGAGCAGAGATATCCAGCCTCAGAAGTCTGAAGTTTCGGTCAGTCCACATTTGGAAAATTGTGAGCAGATTTGGGCTCCGTATCTAAGCAAGGATGTGCGGGCCTTGGAGGTTGGCCAGAGGAATGATCCTGGGGATGAATAGCTTGTCGAATGAGGAGCAGCTGAGGTTTCTAGCTCTACAATAAATGGAGTTTAGAAGGATGGGGGGCCTGGATAGAGTGGATGCAGAGATGATGTTTCCATTAATTGGAGAGACAAGGACCAAAGGGCACTGCCTCAGAGTGAAAGGCTGGCCCTTGACAGCTGAGATGAGGAGAAATGTATTCAGCTGGAGGGAGGTGAATCTGTGGAACTCATTGTCACAGATAGTTTTGGCGGCCAAGTCATGAATGTATATAAGACAAAGGTTCTCGATTGGTAAGGGGATCAAGGGTGTCAGGGAGAAGGCAGGACCTTGGGACTGAGAAACATTTCAGCCATGTTTGAACAGTGGATAAGACTTGACAGACTATATGGTAGAATTCTGCTCCTATATCTTTTGTTCTTATCAGTCACATGGAGGCCAGGCCACATAATGACAGCAGATGTCCTTTCCTCAAGAGGATTAGTGAGCCAGATTTTTTTAGAAATGCCAATTAACAGTTGTTACATGATCACCATTGGGCCAGCTCTTTTTACTGAATTCACCATCTGATGAGATGTGATATGAATCCAAATACACATAAAATTGGTGTGGGTTCTGATTTGCTAGTCCAATGACATTATCATTGTACCATCGCTCCCGTTCTTTCACTTTTTTAATAAAAATATAAAACATGAGTTACAACAATAGCTTGAGATCAAGAAAGGAGTCGCTTTGGTTCTCTTGAAGAGCATTACAGTGGGTAAGTCCCCACGGCCCGATGGTAGCTACCCCAGGTTAAAGAAAGGCAAAATAGGAGATTGCTGGGGACCTGACCAAGATCTTTGTATCCTCATTAGCCACTGGAGAGGTCCTGGAGGGCTGGCGAGTGGCTAATGTCGTTCCTCTTTTCAAGAAAGGAAACAGGGATAATCCAGGAAACCATAAACTGGTGAGTCTCACATCATGATTGAGAAGGTGTTGGAAAGAATTCTTAGGGAAAGGATTTACGTGCATTTGGAAAAACATGGTCTAGTCAGGGACAGTCAGCATGGCTTTCTGCGGGACAGGTCATGTCTTACTGACTTGATTGAATTTTTCAAGGAGGTGACAAAGGTAATTGATGAGGGCAGAGCAGTGGATGTTATCGATATGGATTTTACTAAATCTTTCAATAAGGTCCCCCATGATAGACACATCCAGAAGATTAAGATGCTTGGAATCCGTGGCGACTTGTCCATGTGGATTCAGAATTGGCTTGCACATAGGAGGCAGAGTGTAGTGATAGAAGGGTGTTTTTTTCTGGCCGGAGGTCTGTGACTCGTGGTGTTCTGCAGGGATCCATACTCAGACCTCTTCTGTTTGTGATATATATATATATAAATGACTTGGATGAAAATGTAGATGGGGTGGAGTTTAGTAAGTTTGTAGATGATACAAAGATCGGTGGAGTTGTGGATAGTGTAGCACATTATCAAAGAATACAGCGGGATATAGATCCATTGCAGATACGGGTGGAGAAATGACAAATGGAGTTTAATATGAATAAATGTGAGGTGCTGCAATGGAGATCAGATGTAAAGGAGAAGTGTACACATAATGACAGGACCCTGAACAGCATTGATGCACAGAGAGATCTTGGGGTTCAAGTCCATAGCTCCCTGAAAGTGGCTATGCAAGTAGATAGTGTGGCAGAGAAGGTATATGGCATGCTTCTCTTTATTGGTTAGGAAACTGAGCACAAGAGTTAGGATGTCATGTTGTAGCTTTATAAGACTTTGGCTAGGCTACATTTAGAGTATTGGCTTCAATTCTAGTCGCCACACTGCAGGAAGGATGTGGTAGCTTTGGAGGGGATGCAGAAGAGGTTTACCAGGTTGCTGCCTGGATTAGAGGGTATGAACTGTAATGAAAGGCAAGAAAATCTCACATTGTTTTCTCTAGAGTGGAGGAGGCTGAGGGTAGACTTGTTAGAAGTCTGTACAATTATAAGATGCATAGATAGAATAAGATGCATTGATAGAGTTGAACATCTGAATCTTCTTCCCAACGTTGAACTGTCTAAAACCAGGGGCATGCATTTAAGGTGAGAGGGAGAATGTTCAAAGGTGATGAGTTGGGCACAGTTTTTACACAGAGTGTGCTAAGAGTTTGGAACACACTGCAAAGGGTAGTGTTGGTGGAGGCAGATAAAATAGGGACTTTTAAGAGACTTTTAGATAAACATATCCAAGGAATATGCAAGGATTGGAGGGATATGGACCAAGGACAGACAGAAGGGATTAGTTAATTTGGCGTCATGTTTGGCACAACATTGAGGCCAAAGGCCCCATTCCTTTGCTGTCCCGTTCTATGCTCGAACAACAACTTCTGGCTAACTTCTGATTGGCTCTCTGAGAATTCTTCAATGTGATTGGCTGCTTAGTCCGCTTTATTACATCACTGTTGCTAAGGGGCGGTAATACTCTGTCGCTGGAATTGATTTAAATTCACTTTTAAAAATGTGAAATGCACATCGCAGCGCTCACTGTATCTTTGTAGGTTGTATTCTTCAAAAACAAAGATGAGCAGTATCAAATTAAAAAAAAAACAAAAAGCGAAAGAATGCCCATGTTGGAAATCTGAGATAAACACAAAATTTTGGGAGAAGTGCAGCATGTCTGTCACCATCTGTGGAAAAAGACATGACTTCAGAAGTTTATCTTCACACAGATAGCGTCAGACCTGCGAAAAGGAGCAATGCCACTCAACTGCTGATCGCGAAATCTGGAATTTTACCCGCGATAACTGAATGCAAATAAAAACCTGACGAATCATTTTCCACTTAAAAGTTACTGCACAACTGTTTCACATCTTGCGATCCAGTTGGTCTCCTAAGATCTATCGCTTCGTTTCAATTCACCACGATTTGTTTACAAAAGCGCAAAAGAGATCCGTAGTTTAACTCCTGTGGGGTCCTCCCCAGTGGAGCTTTATTCTAGTTCACTCTGAACTTTGTTGGACCAACGCTAACGTAATCATTGCCAGAAAATTAATTCGGAATTGCTTCGGATTTCTAAGCAAACGATGTTTCACTGGCCCACAACGTTCCTCAAAACATTTCTGTTCACTGATGTTTATGTAAATACGTTCTCTATTAAACACAGGCTGAAGTAGTTATCCGTAATGTAATGTAGTTTCGCCCTGGTTACTGGTGATAAGTCGCCAGTCAAATCAGAAACCTCAAGTGTACGTGTGCACGTAACTTTCCCACTCCGGAAAACACCGAAATGCCCATTGAAATTGAACAGAGCCCTGTTCGATCTGATATCTTTCTCAGTGAGCTCCACCCAGTCGGCTGTGAAGTTACTTGTTTACCAAGGAGTGGAAAAGGATCTAGTGTTCCAGCTAAGTCAGCAGAAGAGCTCCAGCCAGTTTTGCAATCAGTCCGCTTTCCAGACCGCCCGTCTTCTATCTACTGCACTCGTTAATCATAAATCTTCAAGCAAATGTTGGACTTTTGACTCGAAAAATTATCGAGTAATCTTCAATGTCTAGAAACAAACAGCTTCGCCGTCCCTAATTTTTGCGGCTGGCCGTGCTGTCTATTCATTCCAATCATCATGAAGCTTAATATCCTGCTAAAGGTACGTTCAATCTCAAGAGCTATTGTTTCATAGTTCTGCAAGAAAGGAAATCGAAATCATACAGTTGTTTACACTAATAAACTTGATTTGTTTTGAAGTCACGCATATGGCAATTTAAAGCCAGGGCTGTATAAGAGGGTTCTGAGGAAGAGTCACTGGAGCCGAAACGTTGACTCTGTTTTCTCCTCCACAGATGCTGCTAGGCCCGTTGAGCTTTTCCAGCAACTTTGGTTTTGTTCCTGTATAAGAGGTTGGCTGAACTTAAACCCGTGTGTGACAGGGCCAGAAGAGAAACTGGAGAATGCGATAGTATAACTACTAAACTGTGCCAATGGCGTTTTAAATATCTTGATTGTTCTTTTAATAACTTTCATAAAATCTGATTGATTTTCGATTCTTTTAAAAGTATTTTTTTCAAAGCATTGTTTAAATCAACATGCGTAACCATGTCCTGACACATCTCCAGGACGGGTGGGACTTGAATCTGGATGTTTGGCTTAGAGGAAGGGACATGACCACTCCTTCACAAGACCCTCTGCTCATATTTTTAGCTTCTTACCATCTTCTTTCGCCCGATACATGTCACTAGCAAAGATGAGTTGGAGGCAGCACTTCCGGGGGGGGGGGGGGGGGGGTCTGGTGGTAACAAGACAAAAAAAGATTCAACGGGTTTTTCAACATCTGTAGAGAAAATTTAAAGTGCTGCACGAGACATTTATGTTACACTGAACTAATGCCAACTCCTGTTTTCACATGTTTTGATTAGAGAGAGGGAATGTGCTTGGCTCAGCAAGGTCCAAATTATTTGAATAAATCATGGTGCTAATAATAATAATACTGTAGGTAAATGGTTATTATAAATTATATACGAAAGCTTCTTCCAAGATATATCATTTAACAATCTCTGTACTAGGTCATAAGTCAACATGTACCTCACCATGGCTAAATTGTTGCAGTCTGCTGGTTCACATTGTTCTCTCCACCCTTAACACCATCCCAACCCTCAAATCTTGGCTTTAGCTTTGAATCAACAAACACACCACTTACCCCACATAAGGTACAGGTCTGAAAGCATTTGTTATTGTCTTTACTTTCACACAGTTTGTACAACTTGGAAGGGAGCTCAACCTTTCTTCACTGACTGAGAAATCAGCAAGGCAATTGTTTATCAGCCTCATCAAAATTTGTCAGATAAGAACTAACTGGAAACTTCTTTGAATCCTAACTGACTACCTGAAGAAGGTAACTACAGAGTACAAACCATTACTATCTATTTGAGTTCTATTTCACAGCAATTATGCTGTGTCACTATAAAAAGCAGAACCGGACCTTCATTTTTCTCATTGTCAATGTTGTCAAGTTTCATTGCTTCTTTTTGCCATATTTAAAATGGTTAGTGCATTTGGAAAAGCATTGTTAATCCTGAGTTGCCCTTCACAATTCATAACATTCACCCGCATCTGGCAGAGAAGGGAAACCCGGTGCCTGGTTTGTGGGCAGCCACCTGAAAGTCTTGGTGAATATGGTAGTGCAGAGAAAATACATTCTCTTCTTCCAGTATTGATAGAGATAGGCATGCCATCAGATCCTTCCAGCCTTGTCCCAAGCTTTTGGCTGGGTTTTTGTAGTCTTAGCCATCCAGAGGACTACTCAGCAGTGAAAGAAGAATATCGATTACCTTCTCCACTCAGGCAGGGTAAGGGCCATCATCTTCTGTCTGCTACCTCACATTCCATCTATTTCTAGTTTTACACCCACCAAAGTTCATGCTTGTTGTCATCCACTCAAACACCCACCCTCGTAACCACTGTTCTGCCAAGTCATTCACTCTTTCAGCCTCATCACCTTTGCCCAGTAGCACCAGTTCTACTCAATTTTATCTTCTTCAGTCCCTCCCATTCTCATTCTAAGTGAAAAGTATAGAAATAACCAAAATGGGTGGGCTGTTGCCCAGTATTTAACTCCCCATCCCTATACGGATGAGATCCTGAATGTGACCACTTTGAGCGGTCAACTGTACCCAAGCCCCGAGACCAATATTGGAGGCTTCTCTTGATTTATATTAAGAGATGCTGACTTGACTGAGGACTACTGACAACCATGACAAGCTTGCTGGTTTTGTGTTGGCTCCAACCAGCAAGGCACGGCAGATATAGCATGAGATAATAAAGTGTGGAGCTGGGTGAATGCAGCAGGCCAAGCAGCATCTCAGGAGCACAAAAGCTGATGTTTCGGGCCTAGACCTTTCATCAGAAAAATGGGATGGAGAGAGGGTTCTGAAATAAACAGGGAGAGAGGGGAAGGCGGATCGAAGATGGATAGAGGAGAAGATAGGTGGAGAGGAGAGTGTAGGTGGGGAGGTAGGGAGAGGATAGAACAGTCTGGGGAGGACGGACAGGTCAGGGGGGGCGCGAGATGAAGTTAGTGGACCGGAAATGGAGGTGCGGCTTGAGGTGGGAGGAGGGGATAGGTGAGAGGAAGAACGGGTTAGGGAGGCAGAGACAGGCTAGGCTGGTTTTGGGATACAGTGGCGGGGAGGGGTGATTTTGAAACTTGTGAAGTCCACATTGATACCATTGGGCTGCAGGGTTCCCAAGTGGAATATAGGTTGCTGTTCCTGCAACCTTCAGGTGGCATCATTGTGGCACTGCAGGAGACCCATGATGGACATGTCATCTAAAGAATGGGAGGGGGAGTTGAAATGGTTCGCGACTGGGAGGTGCAGTTGTTTATTGCGAACTGAGCGTAGGTGCTCTGCAAAGCGTTCCCAAGCCTCTGCTTGGTTTCCCCAATGTAGAGGAAGCCACAACGGGTACAGCGGATGCAGTTTACGACTTTGGCAGATGTGCAGGTGACAATCTGCTTGACATGGAAAGGCATCTTGGGGTCTGGGATGGGGGTGAGGGAGGAGGTGTGGGGACAAGTGTAGCATTTCCTGCGGTTGCAGGGGAGGGTGCCGGGTATGGGGTTGGAGGGCAGTGTGGAGCGAACAAGGAAGTCACAGAGAGAGTGGTCTCTCCAGAAGGCAGACAAGGGTGGGGATGGAAAAATGTCTTTGGTGTTGAGCTCGGATTGTAGATGGCGGAAGTGTTGGAGGATGATGCGTTGTATCCGGAGGTTGGTGGGGTGGTATGTGAGGACGAAGGGGATTCTGTTTTGGCGGTTATTGCGGGGACGGGGTGTGAGGGATGAATTGCGGGAAATGCAGGAGACACGGTCAAGGGCATTCTCGACCACTGCGGGGGGGGATCGTTGCGGTCCTTGAAGAACAAGGACATCTGGGATGTTCGGGAGTGGAATGCCTCATCCTGGGAGCAGATGCGGCGGAGGCGAAGGAAGTGGGAATAGGGGATGGCATTTTTGCAGGAAGTTGTGTGGGAGGAGGTGTATTCCAGGTAGCTGTGGGAGTCAGTGGGCTTGAAATGGATATCGGTTTCTATCTGGTTGCCTGAGATGGAGACTGAGAGGTCCAGGAAGGTGAGGGATGTGTTGGAGATGGTCCAGGTGAACTTGAGGTTGGGTGGAAGGTGTTGGTGAAGTGGAGGAACTGTTCGAACTCCTCTTCGGAGCATGAGGCGGCGCCGATACAGTCATCAATGTAACGGAGGAAGAGGTCGGTTTTAGGGCCAGTGTAGGCACGGAAGAGGAACTGTTCCACGTAACAAACAAAGAGGCAGGCAGATCTTGGGCCCATGTGGTTACCCATGGCCACCTCCTTTGTCTGTCCGCTCCACACTCCCCTCTAACCCCACCACACCCGGCACTTTCCCCTGCAACCACAGGAAGTGCTACACTTTCCCCCACACCTCCTCCCTCACCCACATCCCAGACCCCAAGATGACTTTCCACGTCAAGCAGATGTTCACCTGCACGTCAGCCAATGTGGTACCCTGCATCCACTTTCCCCGTTGCGGCTTCCTCTATATTGGGGAAACCAAGCGGAGGCTTGGGGACTGCTTTGCAGAACACCTAAGCTAGGTTCACAATAAACAACTGCACCTCCCAGTTGCAAACCATTTCAACTCCCCCTCCCATTCCTTAGACGACATGTCCAGCTTGGGCCAGCAGTGCCACAATGATGCCACCCGAAGGTTGCAAACAGCAACTCATATTCCACTTGGGAACCCTGCAGTCCAATGGCATTAAGGTGGATTTCACAAGCTTCAAAATCTCCCCTCCCTCCACTGCATCCCAGCTTGTCCCTGCCTCCCTAACCTGTTCTTCCTCTCACCTATCCCCTCTTCCCACCTCATTTCGCACCCCCATTTCCTACCCACTAACGTTATCCTGCCCCCTTGACCTGTCCATCCTCCCCGGACTGACCTATCCCCTCTGTACCTCCCCACCTGTACTCTCCTCTCCACCTATCTTCTCCTCTATCCATCTCAGATCTGCCTTCCCCTCTCTCCCTATTTGTTTCAGAACCCTCTCCCCATCCCCCTTTTCTGATGAAAGGCCTAGGCCCGAAACGTCAGCTTTTGTGCTCTTAAGACGCTGCTTGGCCTGCTGTGTTCATCCAGCTCCACACTTTGTTATCTCAGATTCTCCAGCATGTACAGTTCTCATTATCACAGATATAGCATGAATCTGGTAGTTCTGGTTGTGGACACAAAGCACTAAAAGGTAAGGCAAGGTGGTGATGATGACGAGAACATCCAGGGAGACTCAAATTGAATGAGTGCTAAAGACAGCACACAAAGAATTTTGAAATACAGCCTGCCCCAGTCCGTGAGCTGATTGCAGTTTCCTTGTGCTAACATTTCAATGCTAGTTGTTCTATTAACCTTAAAAGTGCAGGTTTAAAGTTCAGAAGTGATCTGTAAGTGAATTGGAGGAGTATCATGAGGATATTGAGAGGTTGGCAGGTACTGGATACCAGTGTCTGCGGACAGGGTTCGTGTGTCTGACAGGTACCCTGGAGTGTTCTCTGAGATGTTGCTGCTGGGTGTATTAGATAGATATCCAGAAGAACAAGCAGTAAACTGGAGTCACCAAGTACTTGCTCTGACTTTCATGCCTCACTTATCTTAAGTGCCTTAGTTTTCTCATTGTGTGATGTGATAGGTCACTTGATGTTAATAAGCTGAGACATGCAATTAATGAGGCTACTGTGAAAGAATCTTGTCTTAAAGACTGAAATGCTCTTGTAATATACAACTACTTTCACCCAAAATCAAGGTAGGCCTCGCCTCTTTGGATTTCTCAAACCATTCTTCCAAATTCCGCACATTAGCCCAAATTGTTCAGGGCCATTTAAGATTCCAACCACAGTCTGACACATCAAGTTGAAAGTTAGGACTTCAACAACAGCCTAAAATCTTCTTTTCAAACACTATACCTTTAAGGCTGCATTTTTTTTTAACTTTTTCTAAAGTATCTTTAAGTTTGGAAGGAATTATGTGTGTTGCATTTCAGCTCCAGATTGCGATACATTCATTAGATTGCAGAAGTGTGAAGTCCAATACGTAATTTCAAGAATTTATTTTTAAAACAAACCTTCTCTTTTTTTATAAAGTGCACATTCTCTAACCTTCATGTAATCTCAAAAAATGGGCAACAAAATGTTTGTTTTCAATGATGGGCATTTTATGCTGTAGCTATTTCTGTTGAAATGCTCGCTAATTATTTAAAAACTATATGTTATACAGTGCATTTTGCAATAAAAATTTAAAATAAATAGATGAGTCCTTCAAAGTGGAATTCTAAATGATAAACTGAGTTACCATTCATGTGAAACATGTGAAACTGACCAGTATCTCAAAAGTTTCATTGAAGAGTGCAGTCGATCATGCCATGAACAGCGCCCATGCCTACCTAAAATTGAGGTGTCACCTACAAAACAGGACTACTTGCATGCCAAGCAGCTTAGGCAGCAAGTTATAGACTTAAGTGATCCCTCAACCAATGGATCAGATCTAGGCTTTGCAATTCTGCTAAATCAGGTGCAAATGGTGATGGATAGTTAAAGTATCTTATTGGAGGAGGAGGCTGTGCAACAAACTCCATTCTCTATAATGAGGTTGCCTATCACATCGATGGAAAATATAAGACTGAAGTATTTGCAAGAGTATTCAGCCTGAATTGTCAAGTGGATGATCTATCTTACACTGCTCTAGGGGTCTCCAACACTATTTTTGCCAGTCATCATTCAATTTGATACACTCCATGTGACATCAAAAACAGTTGGAGACATTGGATACCACTTTGGACACCTGATAACTTTCCAGCAAGAGAACTGAAGACTTCTTCTCCAGAAGTCGCTGTACGCCTAGCGAAGCTGTTCCGGAAAAGCTTCAGCACTGTCCGTACCTAACAATGTGGAAATTTGCCCAGGCATGTCCTGTACACAAGACAGGACTAATACAAACTAGCCAATTAATAGGCCATTAGTGTACTGTCAATCATCAGCAAGGTGACAGAAGGTGTCATCAACAGTGCTATCAAATAGCACTTGCTTAGCATTAACCAGGTTACTGATTCCTGAGATAATGGGAACTGCAGATGCTGGAGAATCCAAGATAGTAAAGTGTGAAGCTGGATGAACACAGCAGGCCAAGCAGCATCTCAGGAGCACAAAAGCTGACGTTTCGGGCCTAGACCCTTCATCAGAGAGCTGAATGAAGGGTCTAGGCCCGAAATGTCAGCTTTTGTGCTCCTGAGATGCTGCTTGGCCTGCTGTGTTCATCCAGCTTCACACTTTATTACTGATTCCTGCTTGGGTTTCACCAAGACCACGCAGTTTCTGACTTCAATACAGACTTGGTCCAAACATGGACTAAATAGCTGAACCCCAGATCTGAGGCAAGAGTGACTGTCCTTGAATTGAGGTGACTTTTGACCGAGTATGGTATGAAGGAGCCCTGGCAAAGCATGATTCAGTGGGAAACACAAGAAGATGCTTCTGCTAGTTAGAGTCATACCTAGCATAAAGGAAGATGATTGTGATTGTTGGAGATCAGTCATCTTAGCTCCAGGACATCTCTGCAGGTGTTCCTCCAGGTATTGTGCTTCAGCCCAAGCATCTTCAGCTACTTCATCAATGACATTCCCTTCTTCATAAGGTTAAAAGCTGGATGTGCTGTCATCAGCGAACAGTGTTCCGGACCATTCATGATTCCTCACATATTGAATCAGTCTGTGCACAAATGCAGCAAGATCATGACAATGTCCAGGATAGGCCTGACAAGTAGTGAGTAACATTTGTCCCACACAAGTGCCAGACAATGGCCATCTTCAGCAAGGAAGTTTACAACTGACACCACTTAATATTAATAGCATGACTTTCACTGGTCATGATATTGTGGCTTTAAGAGATGTATTTTGTCTGGTTTCTTTTAAGAGAAAGGTTGACCAAGAAGTACTCATCAGTCTGTGGTCATGTAAACAACTTGTGAGGCCTTGATTTTTTTTAAAGTTTAAAGCTGCCTGGATGGATGTGGCCAGCTCTCTTAGACCAGGATTTCTCATTTGTGATTTTAGCTTTTAGATTCACCAGAAGCTACTGGAGTTTTGAAGAAGCTATATCTCCCCCTATCTTGGTTACAGTTAGAAGCGAGGGTTTCTTTCCCTATTCCGGGCATTACATGTGAGAAAATCTGATTTCTGAATTTGTCTTTTTACCAAGGAGTGTGTTTATGGGATGATCCCTGGAATGGTAGGTTTAACGTATGATGAACGGCTAAGGATCCTAGGATTGTACTCATTAGAGTTTAGAAGGTTGAGGGGAGATCTAATAGAAACTTACAAGATAATGTATGGTTTAGAAGGGGTGGACGCTAGGAAGTTGTTTCCGTTAGGCGGGGAGACCAGGACCCATGGGCACAGCCTTAAAATTAAAGGGGGTAAATTTAAAACTGAAATGAGATGACATTTCTTCAGCCAGAGAGTGGTGGGCTTGTGGAATTCGTTGCCACACAGTGCAGTGAAGGCAGGGACATTGGATGCCTTCAAGGCAGAGATCGACAAATTCTTGATCTCAGAAGGAATCAAGGGCTACGGGGAGAGTGCAGGGAAGTGGAGTTGAAATGCCCATCAGCCATGACTTAAATGGCGGCGTGGACTTGATGGGCCGAATGGCCTTACTTCCACTCCTATGTCTTATGGTCTTATGGGATATTACTATTCGGAACAGTTATTTTAGTAAGAGTTACTGTATCTACTGTTCTGTTAAGTTTTCCAGTAAAGTTGTTATTCCAATGCTTATTTCTTTTGTTATATTTAACTGTAGTGTTTGAATAAATTGTGTTTTGCTTAACATCAAGTAGTTGGACCAGTCAAATTACACCTGGCACACACCACTTTATGTTTGCCTTTAAAATAAGAAATAAATTAGGGTCTCGGCCACCTTCTTAAAATATAGCCTGCTCTATGATACACTGAATCCCACACAGTCAGTGTCTTGGGGTTACTGTTGGTCAGAAACTGAACTGGACTAGCCATATAAATACTGTGACTACATAAGCATGTCAGACACCAAGTATCCTGCAGCATGTAGCTTGCCTCTGACTCCCCAGAGTGTGTCCACCAGCTACGAGGCACAATTCAGGAGTATGTTGGAATGTTTCCCACTTAACCGGATGAGCACCACTCCAACAACACTTAAGAAGCTTCATACCATTCAGGACAAAGCAGCCCACTTGATTGGCACCACATCCACACATGATCTTTCCCCCACTTCTGATGCTTACTGGCAGCAGTGGGTACCATCTACATAATATGCTACAAAAATTCATTAAGATATTATCTTGCAAACCTGCAGATACTGCTTCTTAGAAGGACAAGGGCATAGAACATAGAATAACATAAAAACACCATTTCGTGCAAGCTCCCCTCACAAGAACATGACAAATTCCAGGCTCATGAGTCAGACACAACAAGTCTGTGGACAACAGGAAGGTCAGTTGTGCTGCTGTTGAGACATCAGTGTGAGTGCTGGGCTAATGAGATAAAGGGAGGGACTGAGTATGTTTACAGAGGACGCTTAAATGTGAACGTATGGGAAATGCAGAGAGCAGGATGAGTTCATATTTGGGAGAATGAAATGGGTGACAATCATTGAGTTGATGTCATGTACACAATAGTGACAGTCATGCTCCATGAGCCTTTTTAAAAGCCATGTGCATTGGCACGTTTAGAGGAGTGACAGTCCTGTGAGTGCTTCACAGAAGATGGTGGCATTTACTCCTCTGGAGCACAACTAAAAGTGAAGTTAAAAACCAAAAGAACTGCGGATGCTGTAAATCGAGAACAAAAACAAAGATGCTGGAAAAGCTCAGCAGGTCTGGCAGCATCTGTGGAGGAGAAAACAGAGTTAACGTTTCGGGTCTGGTGACCCTTCCTCAGTTCTATTAACTCTGTTTTCTCATTCACAGATGTTGCCAGACCTGCTGAGCTTTTCCAGCATCTTTGTTTTTGTTGTAAAAGTGAAGTTACACAGCCTGAGAAATAATTAGGCATACATCACAATATCGGAGAAAAGGCATTCCCAGGTCAAGAATCACGTGACACCAACAGGTTTATGTGAAGACACAAGCTTTTGGAGGTGTCATTGTATAAACAGCTCACCCTCCAACTAAAAGTTGCTTGAGAATGAATGTAGTGATCAATTATCTAGGAAAGTTGTGATGTGGGAGAGGTATTGCAGTATTCCGGAGGGTCTGAAGTTGTTTAATAAGATATCATTGTTCCTTCCAAGAATGGTGACTCAGGAGACGGAATTCATGCTCACTATCATGGTACTGTGAATCTAGGGGTTACCAAAAGGAAATTAGGAGCTAAAGACATGTTTATAAAATAAACATGGTAGTCACATGTACAAACAACCAGACATGTATGTAGCATAGTCATTGAATTGTGAATTAATATAGCTATCTTAACCCCATTTTTAAAAATTTGTTTGATTCAAGTTGAGATAAAGCTATTAAAGAAAAAAATAGTTACCAAGATCTGGGGAGAAAGTCATACTAGATACCTCGTGTACCATTGATTGAGTTCCTTTTGTTGAAATGAAAATGTTAACCCTTAACATCAGATTCAGCAGCTGCATGCGTTGCATAATTATGCAATTGTGTTTTCTTGTACATGATACGCAGTGAGTAGAACAGGCTTTGAGACAGTGAGTGGGAGATGTTTCTGTCTAGTTCTGTGGATATGGCACTTGTAGATTGCTTGGACTCTTTTGGTAGAACTGTACTTAACTCCTGAAATAAAGATTCTTCACACCCTGAGCATTCTCTCGAAGATGTTACCTCTCAGAGACCTTCCTGGAGAGTTTAGTTCTAAAATTGAATTTTACAGTTTTATACAGACAACATAGCAGTCAACTTAAGTTTTAAGTCTTAATAGATCATTGTCTCGTGAAGAAAAGTGTTTTGTACAGAAATTCTGTGATGGTTCTTTCCAGACTTCTGCTTGTCTCAGTAGGTTTGATTTTTCAAATCTTCAAAAACATTGAATGAATCAAAGGGATGATAAATTTTAAGTGATTCCCTCTGTGGTAGCTATTGAGTTAACAGAGCGGTCTGTCTGCTTTTTGGCTGATGGGAAGTGAATCAACAAGAGTCATTCATGTAACTGCCACTGGTCCAAAGGTCCAAAGGTCAAATGGGCCTTTTTTCATAGAATGTATTCGGTTATAATTACATTGACATTATGTTTGTATATTCTAAATGTCAAAGTTTTTTTTTTCTACAGCTACGATGCACAGAAATGATCTGTTGCCTTTCTGGGTATCAGTTTAAGGAGTGTGACTGACTGGCCAGAGATGATGTTGAACAGAGAGAATGACCAGGTTTAAGCCTGCAGTCATGATTGAATAATTGATTTAAAGAAGGGAAGTGTTTTAGATCTTTCGAAAGAATATTGAGGGGTTAGATTTGTTTTACTAATCTCAGGGCTTATGTTAACTACCATTATTAGGTCTGTTAAGGAGACAGCAACCATATATAACATGACAAATCTCAAATGGTTGGATGAGGAAGAGGGGAAGATCAACAGATATGATTGGCTTCAACTAAACGAAACATCTTTGATGTGAGTATACAAATCATTAGAAAAAAATAAGTGGGAAACTAGAGGCACTAACTGGAATAGAGGGATATTATTTTTTCACCCCTTAAAAAAAGATGACTTCATGATGAATGCTTTAGAACCCATTCATCCAACCAAAGAGGATATTGGGCCTCAGCCAAATTTTTCATCAGAATTATAGTACCTTTAAAATTTCAGTATTCTCAGTAACGCACTGAAATATCAGTTTAGATAATATGTTGATATAGTTCAAATCCACAGTCCCATTCTCATTGAGCAAAGAATTACATACATTCAACTGAAGCAAAGGGAGACAACTTAGATACATTCAGTTGGGAAAAGAGAGAGTCCATTAATGTCAGGGAGTTTGATAGATAAGCAAAAAGAAAGAATCAATAAATAATTTTAAGGGGAACCATGAAGAATCAATAAAGATCTAAAATGGATAATAAAGATCACTGGAAATCATTATAAAGAAAAGTAGTATCAGTTTTTATCAGAACGTCTGAATTGCAAGGACATTGAAAGAAGACGTGAACTCCGTTTGAAAAATGGAGCATGTGTTTAACATTGCTGGAATGGCTGGATGTGGAAGAAGTATTTTGCATAATTGCTTAGCAGGTGAAATGTAAATGTGCCTGAGGAGAGTGTGGAAGTCCCTTTACTGGGAATAATTATTCAAAAGGGCATCAAATTAAAAATGCTAATGAAACTAAAAATAGCAAAGTTACCATGCAACATTTTAATCACCCTAGAATTCCATGGGACGTTAAGGAAGTTTCTATAAAATTATACACTTGTGAGATATAAGCGCAACTGGCAACACCAACATTTGCTCATCCCTAACCCGCCTTGACAAGCTGTTAGTGAACTGCCATTTGAAAGGCAACAGGACCTGTGGAACTGGAACACCACTGTTTGGTTACATATGGAGTTTCAAAATGTCAGAATTTCGACCTAGTGATAGTGAAGGAATCAGAGATAATGAAAACTGCAGATGCTGGAGAATCTGAGATAACAAAGTGTAGAGCTGGATGAACGCAGTGTTGCTTGGCCTGATAATGAGGGAATGGTGTTATAATGTGTGGCTCGGATAGAAACTTCCAAGTGGCATTGTTCCCATGCAGTGTGCAGAGATGGTGGCATAGCAGTAATGTCACTGCATTATAATCCACAGATCCAGTCAATTCTGTGTGGAAGTGGGTTCAGATCCTCCCGGAGCTGCTAGTTAATTCAAATTCAATTAATAAATCTGGAGTTGAGAGCTAGTCTCAGTAATGATCAATGTGAAACTATCATCAGATGTTGTACAAAGGCATCTGGTTCACTGCGCCTTAGGGAAGGTAATCTGTCATCCTGACCCAGGCACACAGTCATGTGGCTGATTCTTAATGTGTTCTCTGAAATGGCTAAATAAGCCACTCTGATGAAGGACAATCAGGGACAGCCTAAAAATGCTATTGTTGCCAACGACACCCATATCCCATGAAAGAATATGAAAACAATGTGCTGCCCTTGCCCTCCTGGATGGTAGAGGATGTGCATTTGGAAAGAATACCAAAGGAGGCAGCCTTGTATGCAGTGCATGCTGCTGCCACTGTGTGCCAGTCGTGGTGGGAGTAAAGTTTGTTATGCCAATGACTTTACTGTTTGGACCTGAAATTTGAAAACTGCTTTATGGTGAACCATGTACATGTTTGAAAGTATGCAATGCTTGGATCAGTTTGACATGTTTACTGGAAGAATATATACCTTTCATATGGTGCTGTAGATGCTTTGCTATCAATCTGTCTTTTGTTTGGGTGGATGTTATCATCAGATGGGGGACAGTACTTCATACAAGCTCCATTTCACAATCACTTGGTCAATTGCAACAAATATTTGAATTTAATTTTTGCACACAGCTATATCAGATGTCAATTAAAATATAGTTAATGAATTTGAAGGTGAGAATTTCATGGTTTTCCTGAGGGGGAAGAAACAGAAAATTTTGACCTAATAACCCAAGAAAGAAAACACATGACCAAAAATGCATAAAACATTGAAAATAGGAGCAGAAGTAGACCATTTGGTCCTTCGAGTCTGCCCCACCGTTCTGTACGATCATGGCTGACCATTCAACTCAGTAACCTATTCCCACTTTCTCTCCTATCCTTTGACTCATTTAGCTCTGAGAACTACATTTCCTTCTTGAAAGTATTCAATGTTTTGGCCTCAACTGCTTTCCATGACAGAAAATTCCACAAGCTTACCATTAACTGAGTAAAGATATTTTTCCTCATCTCAGTCCTATGTAGCCTGCCTCATAATCTTAGACTGTGACTTCTTGCTCTGAATCACCCTCCCTGCATTAACCTTGTCTAGTCCTGTTAGAATTTTATAGTTTCTTATGGGATCCCCCTTACACTTCAAAACTTGAGTGAATAAAGTCCTAACTGATCCAGTGTCTCTTCGTACATCAGTTCTGCCATCCAGAGTTCAGTCTGGTGAATCATCAGTGCAATCCCTGCATAGTCAGAATATCCTTCTTTGGATAAGGAGATCAAAACTGGACATAGTACTCCAGGAGTGCTCTCCCGAAGGCCCTGTATAATTGCAGCAAGGCATTCCTGATCTTGAACTTGAAACTTATTGTTCTGAAGGGCAACATACCACTGACTCCCTTCACTGCCTGCTGCACCTAAATTCTTACTTTCAGTGACTGATGTACATGTACACAGACATCAATTTTTACCTCTCCTTTTCCCAATCTATTACCATTCAGATAACAATATGCTTTCTTGTTTTTGCTACTGAGATAGATAATCTCACATTTATCTGCACTGAATTTCATCTGTCATAGATTTGTCCACTCCCCCGCCTTGTCTGAATCACATTGAAACATCATTGTATCCTCTGCTGTTCATTTTGCTTTGTGAACATGGAGGCATTACTTTCAGTTTCTCACTTAAAAATTCAATATGTATAGTGAATAGCTAGGGTTCAGTATTATTAGGCTGAAAGTGGCTAATGGGTTTTTTCAGGTCTGATCAAAATGAATACGTGGGCTTCAATACTCAGCAAATTTTTTAGCTTAATTTACTTTAGACATATGCAAACTAATGAATGAATCTATTTGTTTAAGCTACTTTAAACATATTCGGCAAGCGGGTTTAAGGGACTCCTGGATAACAGCTGTCTCTTTGAGCTTTATCACATTTTCTACAGCCCCAGCCTCAACAGCCCCAATCTGATGGTATAAGCTTGGAAGCGTCCTCACTATTAATACTATTCCAAATCTGATATTATGTGCTGGACTGCCATTTCCAGAAGTACTTTTCCCAGACATGTCTTTGTCCAAAAATAGTTCCAGATGACACTGCAGAACAGCCTGTTCCAAGTCCAAGGCAGGTTCATTATAGTTACCTTTGAGCTAAAACAAGCTGCTTTTACACTTGACCACGTCTCCCACATTTCCCACAACACATCCCTCACACCCCGACCCCACCACAACTGCCCCCAGAGGATCCCCCTTGTTCTCACATACCACCCCACCAACCTCCGGATACAACATATCATCCTCCGACACTTCTGCCATCTACAATCCGACCCCACCACCCAAGCCATTTTTCCATCCCCACCCTTGTCTGCTTTCCGGAGAGACCACTCTCTCTGCGACTCCCTTGTCCGCTCCACACTCCCGTCCAACCCCACCACACCTGGCACCTTCCCCTGCAACCGCAGGAAGTGCTACACTTGCCCCCACACCTCCTCCCTCACCCCATCCCAGGCCCCAAGATGACCTTCCATATCAAGCAGATGTTCACCTGCACATCTGCCAATGTGGTATATTGTATCCATTGCACCCGGTGTGGCTTCCTCTACATTGGGGAAACCAAGCGGAGGCTTGGGGACCACTTTGCAGAACACCTCCGCCGGTTTGCAACAAACAACTGCACCTCCGAGGCACGAACCATTTCAACTCCCCCTCCCATTCCTCAGACGACATGTCCATCATGGGCCTCCTGCAGTGCCACAATGATGCCACCCAAAGGTTGCAGGAACAGCAACTCATATTCCGATTGGGAACCCTGCAGCCCAGTGGTATCAATGTGGACTTCACAAGCTTCAAAATTTCCCCTACCCCTACTGCATCCTAAAACCAGCCCAGCTCTTCCCCTCCTGCCACTGCATCCCAAAGCCTGTCTCTGCTTCCCTAACCTGTTCTTCCTCTCACCCATCTCTTCCTCCCACCTCAAGCTGCACCTCCATTTCCTACCTACTAACCTCATCCCACCTCCTTGAGAGATAATAGGAACTGCAGATGCTGGAGAATCCAAGATAATAAAATGTGAGGTTGGATGAACACAGCAGGCCAAGCAGCATCTCAGGAGCACAAAAGCTGACATTTCGGGCCTAGACCCTTCATCAGAGAGGGGGATGGGGTGAGGGAACTGGAATAAAATTTTATTCCAGAACCCTCACCCCACCTCCTTGACCTGTCCGTCTTCCTTGGACTGACCTATCCCCTCCCTACCTCCTCACCTATACTCTCCTCTCCACCTGTCTTCTTTTCTCTCCATCTTCGGTCCGCCTCCCCCTCTCTCCCTATTTATTCCAGAACCCTCTCCCCATCCCCCTCTTTGATGAAGTGTCTAGGCCCGAAACGTCAGCTTCTGTGCTCCTGAGATGCTGCTTGGCCTGCTGTGTTCATCCAGCTCCACACTTTGTTATCTTGCTTTTACACTAAGCCTGCTTTTTATTTTGTTCTTTCATGGGACATGGGCATTGCTGGCTAGGCAGCATTTATCACCTGTCTGTAGTTGCCCTTGAAGGTGGTAGTGAGCTGCCTTCTTGAACCTCTGCATTCCATGTGCTGCAGGTAGACCCACAAAGTTCTGATGGAGGAATTTCCAGGAATTTGACTCAGTGACAGTGAAGGGGCACTGATATATTTCCAAGCTGCTGCCACCTTCTCAAGGGCAAATGGAGGTAGGCAGTATATGCTGGCCACCCAGCGACATATACATCCAACAAATTAATTTTAAAAAATTGTCAGGATGGTGAGCGACTTGAAGGAGGTGATGTTCCCCTGTATCTGCTGCCTTTGTCCTTCTGGATAGAAGCGGTCATGAGTTTGGAAGGTGCTGTCCAAGGACCTTATATGAATTTCTGCAATGCATTTTGTAGATTGTAGCAGCCTTGAGTACTGAATGTCTGTGGTTGAAGGAGTGGAACTTTGCTGCTTGAATTTTGTTATAGCTGCATCCATCTTGGTGAGTATGGAATATTCCATCGCACTCCTGATTGTACCTTTGTAGATGGTGGACAGACTTGGACAAGTCAGGAGTGAGTTACTTGCCGCAATATTGCTAGCTTTTTTACCTCTTCTTTATAGTTACAGTATTCATATGCCGAGTCTATTGAATTTTTGGTCAATGGTAGCCCCCCTCCCATCCCCAAATGTTGCCAACGGTAACACCATTGATTGTCATTGTCAAGGGACTTTGGTTAGATTGCCATTTATTGGAGATACTCATTGCCTGGCATTTGTGTGGCATGCATGTTATGTGCCACTCCTCAGCCCAGGCATATTGGCGAAATATTGTTGCATTTGAAGATGGACTTCTTCAGTATCTGAAGATTTGTGAGTGGTGCTGATGTTGTACAATCATTGGCAAACATCTTCACTTCTGACATTATGGTGGATTGATGAAGCGGATGAAGATTGTTGAGCCTCGGACACTACTCTAAGGAACTCCTGCTGAGACATCCTGGAGTTGAGTTCACTGATCTCCAACCTTAAACATCTTCCTGTGTGCCAGGTCTGACTCCAACCAGCAGAGAGTTTGCCACCGATTCATTCCATTTTTGCTAGGGCTCTTTGATGCCACACTTGGTCAAATATGGCCTTGATATAAAGGGCTGTTACTTCCGCCCCACATCTGGAGTTCAGCTGTTTTCCCATTTAAACCGAGGCATAATGAAGTCAGGAGCTGAATGGCCTTGATGGAACCCAAACTGGGCATCGCTGAGCGGGTTGTTGCTGAGCTGGTGCTGCTTGATGGCACTGTTGATGACACCTTCCATCATTTTACAGATGATCGAGAGGAGACAAATGGGGCCATAAATGGCCAGGTTGTATTTGTCCCGCATTTTGCATACAGGACATACCTGGATAATTTTTCACATTATTGGGTAGATGCCAGTGTACTGAGATAGCTCGGCTACAGGCGCAGCAAGTTCTGAAGCACCAGTCTTCAATGCTATACCCAAAAATGTTGTCAGGGCCCATGGCCTTTGCAGTATCTAGTGTTTCCAACCATTTCCTGATATTATGTGGAGTGAAGCAAATTGGCTGAGGACTGGTATCTGTGGTGCTGGGGACCACTGGAGGAAGCCAAGATGGATCATCCATTCTGTGCTTCTGGCTGAAGATTGCTGCAAATTCTTTGGCCTTATCTTTTGTTCTGATGTTAAGGTGTTCATCATTGAGCATGGGGATATTTGAAGAGCATCTTCCTCCACTATGTGTTGCTTAAGCTGTTTGGCATTCAAGTAGTCCTGCTTGGTAACTTCACCAGGTTGACACCTCATTTTTAGGTATGCCTAGTGCTGCTCTTGACTTGCCTCCTGCATCCTGCTTTGAAGCAGGTTTGATCCCCTGTTTTAATGAATATGGTTGAGTGGGGACATGTTAAGCCATGAGGTTGGAGATTGTTTGAGAATACAATTCGGTTGCTGTTGCTGGGCCACAACACCTCATACGTGCCCAGTCATGAGTTGCAAGATATTTGAAATCTGTCCCATTTAGCATGGTGGCAGTGCCACACAACACGATGGAAGGTATTCTCACTGTGAAGGCATAACTTCATCTCCACCAGGACAATGTGGGGGTCACTCTTGGAGTTTGCACATTCATCCCATGTCTGTGTGGGTTTTCTCCAGGCGCTCCAATTTCCTTCCAGAGTCCAAAGATGTGCATGGTAGATGGATTAGTGATGCTAAAATGGCCCATTGTACCCAGGAATGTTTAAGTTAGGTGAGTTAGACATGGGAAATATAAGGGAATGGGTCTGGGTGGGATGGTCTTCAGACGGGCGGTGTGGACTTGTTGGGCTGAATGGCCTGTTTCCATACTGCAGGGATTCTGTGCTCTGTGCCCTGCCTGATGCTATTATGGATAGATGCATCTGCAGCTAGTAATTGGGTAAGGTTAAGGTCGAGTATGTTTTACCCACTTGTTACTTACCTCACCACCAGCCACAGATAAGTCTAGCAGCTATGTCCTTTAGGACCCAACCAGCTCGACCAGTAGTGCTGCTGCCGAGTTATTCTAAGTGGTTGAAATTTTTCACCCACAGTACATTTTTTTCTCTTGCCTCCCTCAGTGCTTCCTCCTAGTATTGTTCAACATGGACAAGTACTGGCTCATCACCCTTGGGAAGAGAATACGTGGTAATCAGCTGGAGGTCTAACCATGTTGAACTCTAAGCCATGAAACTTCTTGGGGTCCAGTTTCAATGTTGAAGACGCCCAGGACATATTCCTTCCTATTGTATACCACCTGTGCCACCACCTCTGCTAGGCCTGTCCTGCTGGTGGGTTGGGACATATTTGGGGATGGTGATGGTGGTGTCTGGGATATTGTCTGTAAGGTATGATTCTATGAGTATGACAATGTAAGGCTGTAGTTTGACTAATCTGACACAGTTCTCCCAACTTTGGCACTAGTCCCCTTTGTTAGTAAGGAGCACTTTGCAGAGTCGATAGGGCTGTTTCTGCTGTTGCCTTGGTCAGCATTAGATAGTCTGTCTGGTTTCATTTCTCCAAATTTTGTAGCAGTTGATACAATTGAGTAGCTTGCCATGCCATTTCAGAGGGCATTTGAAAGTTAACCACTTCACTATAGATCTGGAGTCACAGCTAAGGATGGTAGATTTCCTTTGTTGAGGATATTAGTGAGCAGGAGTATTTTTTTTCTAATTATAGAATGTTTCATGCTCATCAGCAGATTCTTAATTCCAGATTTTTAAAATTGAATTCAAGTTCCACCGTCTGCCGTGGTGGGATTCAAACCTGGGTCCCCATTAGCTGAGTTTCTGGGTTAATAGTCTAGCGATTAGACCACTAGGTCATTGCCTGCCCTGTTTTTCATGTATTTTCCTTCAATGACTTTTTGCCATCTCCAATTACTCCTTAACAATCTGGTTTGGAGACATTTTTAAGCCTAACACCACAAATCCAAACACTGAACCCTGCATACCTCACTTGTCACAGTCTGTCATTGAGAAAAAAAACCTGTTTATCGCGAAGCTTCGTGTCTTGTCTGTCCAGCAAGATTCTATCAATGTCAATACACCATACCGATTCTGTGAGCTTTAATTTTACATGGTAATCTCTCAGATAAAATTGTCTTGCCAGAATATAGGGCTGCTGTCTTATTAGAGAGAGATGGCTGGTGGTGGTTTAAAATGAAGCTCACTTTTCCTCAGGTAAGGAAAGAGGTTGAGAAGGAAAATCCTCATGGTAAATTCAGCCAGTATTGGAATTGGATCCATACTGTTGGCATCGCTCTGCATTACAAACCAGTCATCCAACCAATTGAACTAACCAACACTCCACATATCCCCAACTTCCAAGTCTGTAATGTGGGAACTTCACTCGATTCCCTTTGTCAGCCCTATATATTACATCTTCAAAAGATTCCAGTAGATTTGTGAAGCATGACATTTGTTTTGAAAATTCTTGCTGGATCTCTGACCTTGTCACTGTGTTTGAAGTGCCCTGCTATTTATTCTTTTATTTGACTTGATTTATTGTTGTCAAAGGTACCTAGGTATAGTGAAAAGTTTTGTCTCACGTGCAGTACAGGCAGATCATTCATATAAAGTCCATTAGGATGATAGAACACAGCATTGTAGCTGCAGAGAAGGTGCGCAAAGAGTGAGATCAACATTACATTTAAAATTTGAGAGGTCCATTCAGAAGTCTTATAACAGTGGGGATGAAGCTGTTCTTGAACCTGTTGGTCTGTACCTTTAAGCTTTTGTATCTTCTGCCTTATGGAAGAGGTTGGAAGAGATTATAACCGGGGTTGGAGGAGACTTTGATTATGTCGGCTACCTTCCTGAGACAGCGAGAATTATAGATGGAATCAATGGATGGAAGTTGATTTATGTGATAGACTGGGCTGTGTTCATAATTAAGATAATAAAATGTGAGGCTGGATGAACACAGCAGGCCAAGCAGCATCTCAGGAGCACAAAAGCTGACGTTTCGGGCCTAGACCCTTCATCAGAGAGGGGGATGGGGGGAGGGAACTGGAATAAATAGGGAGAGAGGGGGAGGCGGACCGAAGATGGAGAGTAAAGAAGATAGGTGGAGAGGGTGTAGGTGGGGAGGTAGGGAGGGGATAGGTCAGTCCAGGGAAGACGGACAGGTCAAGGAGGTGGGATGAGGTTAGTAGGTAGCTGGGGGTGCGGCTTGGGGTGGGAGGAAGGGATGGGTGAGAGGAAGAACCGGTTAGGGAGGCAGAGACAGGTTGGACTGGTTTTGGGATGCAGTGGGTGGGGGGGAAGAGCTGGGCTGGTTGTGTGGTGCAGTGGGGGGAGGGGATGCACTGGGCTGGTTTAGGGATGCAGTAGGGGAAGGGGAGATTTTGAAACTGGTGAAGTCCACATTGATACCATATGGCTGCAGGGTTCCCAGGCGGAATATGAGTTGCTGTTCCTGCAACCTTCGGGTGGCATCATTGTGGCAGTGCAGGAGGCCCATGATGGACATGTCATCAAGAGAATGGGAGGGGGAGTGGAAATGGTGTTCATAATTCTTAGTTTCTTACAGTCCTGGGCAGAGCAGTTTTCCCACTACAGATGTTGATCTAATAGGCTACATTTCCCTATTTTCTGTCTACTTCCTTTGAAAAATAGTAGCAATTCGTTAGCCACCAACCAATTCACAGCAACTGATCCAAAGTCTATAGGATCTTGAAAATTGACCACCAATGCATCCACTATTTCTAAGGCCACTTCCTTAAGAACTTTTTTTAAAGTACTCAGATGGTTACATTTATCTCACATTGATTTCATGAAGCTTGCCTCAATCTTTGGTCAGATGGCCACCACAGCCACTTTTCTTTTAGAACTCATTTTATTCTGTGAAGGTCTCATTATTAAAATCGGATGATGGAAGTTAAAAGTTGCATTGCCCATGTTTACCATCATCCTAACAGTAGGTGACTTCAAGAAATCACCTCGATATTTTGATGGTTTATTCAATCACTTTAAATTATCCTCAGCCATGAGGGAAATATATAAAGTTCTTTGCAAACAAAGAGAAAGAAAAATATCTTTTTTTTTCAGAATAGCACCTGCTACAGATTGATTAATGAAAGATATGAGAAATATATGAATAATTGAGGATGTCAGTGATTGAGTTAAAATAATTGAAAAATAGGTTCAGTGCTTTAACTGCAGTATGAATAATGGAAACCCAAGGAAAAAGATCAAAGATGTGGCTGCAAATCAAGGAATGATAACAAGCATGAATAATGCCCCAGACCAGCACTGAATAGAATGAAATATGGTAATAAAGTCAGACCAGCTGATATATCAGTGAATGCATGGACCTACTTAGATAAATCTGGACTCCAGATCCTGAACAAGCTATATAATTATTTTACCATGAAAGATAAAATATCGAGAGCATGGAGCCAAAAATTCTTGCATCAAACTCAGAGAAGAGGGAGACATTCAAGATTGCCTTGACTACCCAGGGATTAAATTCCTACCACATCATCAAATATGGTACAGAATCATGGACAGAACACAATTTGGTTTCATGACAAGAAGAAACACCACTGATGTATTTTTTAGTTTGAAGCAAGCAGTGGAGAAATATTGAAAATCCAATGCAGCATGAAGATTTTATTCATTAGTCGAGAAAAGGTTTGACTAAGTGTCTAAGGGGTAAGCATCCAAGAAAGATTTTATAATTCATAAAGACTCTGAGAAGTATATACAAGGAGTGCCAGGCAAGAGTAAGAAGCAGTTTGGGCATGAAGGAGAATTTGAAAGTTTACACCAAGGATTATCACTGAATTCCTTCTTTTTCATAATTGTTGTTCAGGTTCTGAGTAAAAGAAGGAAGGAAGGACATGCAGCAGAGTGTTGTGGGGTACATTTCTAACACTGAAAAGAAGAATTGACCTGCACATCATCAAAAAGAGAGGAATAATGCTTGGTACTAAAGAGATGTGGGTGCTGAGATGGATGTGTGGAGTAATGCAAAAGGACAAGATTAGGAACAAGTACATCTGGGGATCAGTGAAGTCTGTCAGAGCATCAAGAAAGTAGTCAAGATGAGTTTGAAATGGTATCGTCATATGCTGCGTCAAGAATTTTAGAATTAGCTTTATTGTCACATGCACTCATTTGAGTCGAGTGAAAAGTTTACTAGTCACCACAATGGCACTGTCTTAGGTACAAAGGTCCCTAGGTACAGATTCTTCAGTACAAATTCATATGGGGAAAATATTAAAAACACGGAGAAGTAAAAAGTCCAGCATTACAAACCATAGAACTAAATTAGAAATTTAAAGAAATAAAAAAGCTCAGAATAACAGTCCGTCCAACCCCGTCTGCACCAGGCCTTGACACCAGACTGTGCTAGGTCTCACCTTGCGGCTCTTGAGGCTGGGGTCTGCTCTGGAATCATCTCTAGACCAGAAGTGCAAGCTGGGCTGTTTGGGAGACTACCACGCATGACCACTGGGAGACTGCCATGCCAAATCACATTTGAGGCTGTGAGTTCAGGACATTGCTGAGAAGAAAGAAGGAAAAAAAACAAAATGAAAAGAAAACAAACAATATGGATGGTGCAGACAGTCTCCGGGTGAAGAGGCCTGCTGTGCCACCACTTTGGATCTGACAGAGAGGCAATGAAATGAGGCAACTGATGACAATGGGATTCCCAGGAAGAGGGAGGAGAGGAAGCCCTAAGACCAGATGGAAGGATGTAGTATTGAGAAACCGAAACATAGCAGGACTAGGAGAATAACAGGTGATTGACTGGAAGAGATGGGAGAAGATGAGCAACTCAGCATTGTGGTGACCCCAAGAGAAACTGGGAGAAGCTGAAAGAAGAAAATTGAAATGTTTTCAACTGATGACAGAATAACTAATGTCCTGTGGTCTGTCTGTGAGTTAGATCCTAATTGATAGCTTCATAGTTTGGCTAATAAATATTCAGGAGCTTAGCTCTTCTGATTCTGATGATTAGATACAAATATCTGAAGGCGCAGTAAGATTAGTTGAAGTGTCATGTTTAAACTTTAAATAGGTACAAGGCTGTGTTTTATAATAAATTGTGAAATTTAGTAAAGGCTTAGTTTGTCCCCCAATCATTGTGTAGCAAACTTGGAAAGAGGCAGGAACCTGGGAGTAAGAGTCATAGCAGCTCTCAGGATAACTGGCACCAATGGTCATAAATAATTTGAACATTGATGGAGTGGAAGACTTCTGTTGACAGACTCTCTGTCGTGTCATCGTTATGCAATTCGGATATGGTCTATAGCACGCATCACCTAAGAGAGCTCAGTGATGGTGGAGAATTACACTGCCCAAGTTGCTTGACTCTTCTTATCCTCCCCATGACAGGAGCAGCTGTGATTAAGGAACAAAGTGGTATCAGTGATGTCCCATTTCTGTATTGACGATTACCACCGAGGCCCGCAGTTGTTCCTTGAAATGTGGCACTGGCATGAAAATTCAGAGTAATTGCGATTTTCTCTTTCTTTCATGGGATGTGGCAGTTTTTCTTTCCTTTGTATGGGGTAAGGGGGGGTCTGCTTCTATCATGTTGTCTTACCAACAGAATTCAGTTCTCTCAATGTGGCATAAACTCTTTAGCTGTGCAACATACATTTGCACAAGATTACATAGCCCTCAGATCTTTGTTGTGAGATGACATTGACCTTTCTTGGGAAGTCTAGCCCAGCTTCCGGGCTGATGTCCCCACAGTCTTCCCACAGGTGTACCTGTCATCCCTGGGTTGGTTGTATTTGACTTGCAGGACTGACCACGGCCCAATTCCTGGACTGTGACAACACCGACTCCCTGAATCTGGTAAGACCAGGTGCCTGACTAATCATGGTCAACCGCCTGGACGAGAATCAGAGAAGCCTCTGGGCTTACTGTGGTGGCTGCCCCTGACTGACAATGGGAGGCTTTGTTGTATCATTGTACTGCAGTAATGACTCATGTTCTAGGAACTTGGGTTCAAATCCCAGGGTGATTGTGAAATTTAAATTCAATAAATGTTTGGAATAGAAAACCAGCCTAATTGTGACTTTGCAATCAATATCACTTGTTCTTTAAACCAACTGGTTCACTAGTGTCTTTGAGGAAAGCAAGTCTGTCGTCCTTGCCTGATCTGACTTGCATATGATTCCACACCCACAGCGATGTGCGTGAATCTGGGCTATAGAGGATATTCATTAAATGCTGGCCTAGCCAGTGATTTCTTTTATTTTTGCAGAAAGGAGTCCTGCTTGTCGCAACTAAGTAGTGCTACACTTTGATTTTCAGGCATGGTTAATTTGTTGGTGCTCATGCAATGTTTGCACATAAACTGTTGACAAATGCTGCACATGTCATAGTTTCTCTGGGAAGGAGAGGAGTTGGAACTGGTTTCGATATGGGGCAAGTCAGGCCAGTAATCTATTTGCCCCTCAATCATGAGAATCTGAAGTCACTGATTAAAGCTTAAGGGAAAAATCAGAATATCTTTTCCTGAATTTTGAGATTCCTTTTCTTTTCATTCTCACCAATGCACCCAACCCTATCTTGCCATCACTCTCTCCACTCCAGGCAGGGGAAAATTCCACCCTCTGTTTTCAGATGATGCTGTTCCAGAACAACAACTGGGGTAAAGAAACCTACCAGAGTAACACATGGACTAAGATAAGAAAGTTAAAGTAGGTGTAATTAAATTGATAATTGCTTCAGAAAGTATGAATAACTCATCTGACAGTTATGTAGGTTATTTGCTCTGCAGTTAGCCACGTTGATTAACCATCCACAAATTATCTTTTACCACAGAACAAATGAAAGACATTTCAAACAGACCCAATCAGAATTGCAAAATTCATTGTCAATGTGATTTGCAAGTCTTTGCTCTGCCACCTTGTACAGATTGTGCTGGCTGCATTTTACTTAATAACTATATTGCATTTGCTGTTTTGCAATGGTGATTTGTTTTTCTGTAGCAAATTGTGCCACCTACTGGAAACCTTTAAAGTGAAAAATACAGCTTTCCAAATTTAACTAAAATTAATAAGACTTGATTGGAATAAATTTAATGTTTGAATGAGACTTGGAAACCAATTATGATTTAACTCAAAGCTGAATGTTTTATTTCATTCCTACATGATGTTAATTGTTCAATGCTAGAAATGGTTATGCTGCAAACAGCATGGTTGAGCTGGTTCAAATTAGTCCCTTTTCCACCCACACATAGAACATGGAACATAGAACAATACAGCGCAGGACAGGTCCTTCGGCCCTCAATGTTGCGCCGACCTGTGAACTAATATAAACCCCTCCCCCTACACTATCCCATCAACATACATATGCTTATCCAAGGATGGTGAGGGGTATCCATACAATGTGAAGTCTCAAAAACATTTCATCTATCTTTTCCTCCCACCACCTCTCTTTAATGTGCAAAATAAAAATAGAAAGATCACTCATGTACATGTGTTTACTCAAAAATATTTGCAAATCAACTTATAAACATTTAAATGTTCAGGATCACCATAACATAATAGAATTTGTTCATGAGTACTCTGTAGCACTATCTATGGACACATAAGGGCACAGTCTACCATTGTGCCAAATTAATTTTTTGGTTAGCTTGTTGCAATCCATGTAGATGCTATCTTATTTTGGAGGGTAATCAGGAGAACATTAGGTTGGTAATTGAAAATTAAATGGAACATTTTGAATTAGCAATTAAACCAACAGGAGTGCATCTATTTGCAATTGACTTCAGTATTTATTCTAAGAATATCTTCTGTTTTTCTCTCTCTTATCTGTCAGTAGTACAGTCATCCCATTCCTAATATAATGAACATATTTTGCTCTTAAAGTATTTCCTTATATTTTGTAATTTCTTAATGATTCACCAATAAAATCAATATCATTTCCAAGCTATAAGATATTAGGTTAATTGCAAAGCTGTGTGCAAGAATCCTGAGGGTAATATTGCCTGCTAATGAGCTCGTTATATGATTAAGTTTAAATAAGACTGTCAACAGAAAAGAGTCATTAAATCATCCTTTAACAATTTAATTAGTTCAATTTTAATAGCTAAATGATAAATTTAACAAAATTATTGTGACAGCATATTATGGAAAACGAAAGGAACTATTACAATTGGTACATAAAATAACTCTAGAAATTTGAATGGGAGTACAGTAATTGTTGGAAATAGCACAGAAAACTAATCAGCTCATGGAAGAGAAAGATGCACGAACATAGTTTACACCATTTGAAGGGCATATCCAAGTGACTTTCTAAATGCACTAAGGGGTTGTGCCTCTACCACTCTTTCTCCAGTAAATTTCTCTCAGGATAATAGGTAATTTCCGGGGCTATTGAAAGTGAAAAATATTGTTTACCAAATTTAACTAAAATTGATTGGAATAAATTTAATTTTTGAATGTGACTTGCAAACCCAATTATGATTTAAATGGAAGCTGAATGTCTTATTTCATTCCCATATGATGTTTGTTGTTCAACACTAGAAATGGTTGTGCTGCAAATAATTAGCATTTTTGAGCTAGTTCAGATTAGTCCTTTTTCCACCCACACATTCAATGTGATTTCCCAAAAACATTTCATCTAGACAACTCATCATTTTATACACTTCTATTAGATCTCCCTTCACCCTCCACTGTTCTAAGAAAAACAACCCCAGCCTGTCTAATCATTACTCTTATTTAAAATATTCCATTTTAGGAAACATCCTTTGTAAGTCTGTTCCATGCCTATCAAGTGCAGTCACATTCGCCCTGTAATGCAATGATCAGCGTTTACACAGCACACTAGCTGTGGTCTGACTAGTATTCAGAGAGCTGGTTGTGACATTTGGACAGCTGACCTGTGTGTGTACGCATGCAAGGATCCATTTTCCCCAGAATTTGGATGATACTCACTCATGGCAAGAACCTGCCATGTGGGGTGAGGAGGCTATTGTGCTACAGCTACCACATGGTGCTTGCTGAACAGGAAATACTCTCATACTTGCTGACCTCCATTGCTGTGTTGGAAAGACATACAGATTGATAATCAACTGTTTCACTACATTATCAGTTCATCAGTAAAGTGAGCCAGGCAGCCGTATGTACAAGTGTTGAAATTTCACCATCATTTTCAGGGTTCTGACCTTGTTTATATTGACCCAGTGAACTACTAGACATGAAAGCACCACCCTGAGTCACCTCACTGGATTCAAGCTATCTAAAATTGGGTCACCTTAGCTGGTAACAGGTTATATGTGGAGCATTGAGCTTGCTTGGGGCCATCCCAAAACGCAGAATAAATTTTGTGATACAGGAGAGGAACTTCTATTTCTGCTGACCTGATAAATGAAAATAAAGTTGTTAGTCTTTGGACTTCTGACAACTTGTTATAATGACAATTGCATCCTCAGTACTTCATAGTGATGAAAGCTCTACAAAGACTTAATCTATCAACCTTCATCATTCAAGCATTCAACATCGAGTCTAGAAGCCAACCCAAAGTATCAGCAAATAAAATTAAAGAGCTTTCAGTTCAGAGGCCCCAATCTCTGCTGCCAAAGCAAATTAGTTGGAAATACTGCCTTGAATGCTTTCCAGATTTAAACAATCATGTCTGCTTAAATATGAAGGATTTTCCACATGACCACTTTTCAAATCCTGACTAAGAAACCTAGAAGCAGCCAATGCAAATCATAAATTTGCCCTTAATTTGGATCTTTGAAACATGTTAACTTTGTTACAACGGATAAAATAATGCAATTAACTGGTTTGTAATAGTCTGCTTTATGATGAGCATGCCTAAATCGTCATTCAGCGTCTCCGTCTATAATCTAAAGGTCAATGTAAATATGACCCAATCTTGATAAGATCCGGAATCTGATCCATAGTGTATTTTTTTCCATCCCAAGCATGAATGAAAACCACGTCAGCTTAGCTCCAACGTTTTCACACCTAGTATTTGTATATCTAGAAATTTGAGTTCAATTTAAAGCCTGTCACTCTGCCTGCTTTCGTTATTAATTTCTTTAAGTAAAATGATAAGTTGCAACTAAAGCGTACATTGAAAAATAAAAAAGAATAAATAAAGATTTTCAGCAGTAGAATGTACAGATTTCTAGAAATGTGCATGGAAATTATGCATTTACCTTTCATTTTCTGATGTATATACTTTGTACATGCATAACATAAATAGCAGCTAAATCTGGAAATCTGAAACAAATGCAGGGAATGCTGGAGAAGCAAGCTGGCCTGGCAGCAACTGTGCAGAGAGAAGCAGAGTTAACCTTTTGAATTTGGCACGAGTCTTCTTCAGAACTGAAAAGAGCAAAGTAATCAAGACATAAACAAGTCATGGCTGGAGGGGATGGTGGGAAGAATATTTTTAAAAAATGGAGAGGAGACATCATGCGGTCAGTTTCTGAAGTAATGGTATTCAGTATTGAGATCTTGAGGCTGTAAAGTGTCTAAGCAGAAAATGAGGTGGTGTTCCTCAAGTTTGTGTTACACTTTATCGGAATGTTGCAGCAAGCCCAGGACGGAAATGTTGCCATGAGAACAAGGTGGTTTATTGAAATGGCAAGAAACTAGGAGATCAGGATCATTCCAATGGGCAGAGTGAAGGTATTTTTGGTCTTGCCAGTGCAAAGGAGACAGCAATGAGAGGACTAAATCAGTAGACTAGATTGAAAAAAGTACATGTTCACACTGCTTCACCTGCAAAGTGTGTTCAGGACCTTGGACATTGAGTAGGTAGGAGCTAAATGGGCAAGTGTTACACCTGTTATTGCATAAAAAGGTGCCATAGGGAAGTGGGGAAGTGTTAGAACATAGAACTTAGAACATTACAGCACAGTACAGGCCCTTCGGCCCTTGATGTTGTGCCGACTTGTCATACCGATCTCAAGCCCATCTAACCTACACTATTCCATGTACGTCCATATGCTTATCCAATGACGACTTAAATGTACCTAAAGTTGGCGAATCTACTACCGTTGCAGGCAAAGCGTTCTATTCCCTTACTACTCTCTGAGTAAAGAAACTACCTCGGACAACTGTCCTATATCTTTCACCCCTCAATTTAAAGCTATGCCGCCTTGTGCTCGCCGTCACCATCCTAGGAAAAAGGCTCTCCCTATCCACCCTATCTAACCTTCTGATTATTTTATATGTTTCAATTAAGTCACCTCTCAACCTTCTTCTCTCTAACGAAAACAGCCTCAAGTCCCTCAGCCTTTCCTCGTAAGATCTTCCCTCCAGACCAGGCAACATCCTAGTAAATCTCCTCTGCACCCTTTCCAAAGCTTCCACATCCTTCTTATAATGCGGTGACCAGAACTGCACACAATACTCCAAGTGCGGCCGCACCAGAGTTTTGTACAGCTGCAGCATAACCTCTTGGTTCCGGAACTCGATCCCTCTATTAATAAAAGCTAAAACACTGTATGCCTTCTTAACAGCCCTGTCAACCTGGGTGGCAACTTTCAAGGATCTGCGTACATGGACACCGAGATCTCTCTGCTCATCTACACTGCTAAGAATCTTACCATTAGCCCAGTACTTTGCCTTCCGGTTACTCCTCCCAAAGTGCATTACCTCACACTTGTCTGCATTAAACTCCATTTGCCAACTCTCAGCCCAGCTCTGCAGCTTATCTATGTCTCTCTGCAACCTACAGCATCCTTTGTCACTATCCACAACTCCACCGACCTTAGTGTCATCTGCAAATTTACTAACCCATCCTTCTACGCCCTCATCCAGGTCATTTATAAAAATGACAAACAGCAGTGGACCCAACACCGACCCTTGTGGTACATCACTAGTAACTGGTCTCCAGGATGAACATTTCCCATCAACTACCACCCTCTGTCTTCTTTCAGCAATCCAATTTCCGATCCAAACTGCTATATCTCCCACAATTCCATTCCTCTGTATTTTGTACAATAGCCTGCTGTGGGGAACCTTATCGAACGCCTTGCTGAAATCCATATACACCACATCTACCGGTTTACTCTCATCTACCTGTTTGGTCACCTTCTCAAAGAACTCAATAAGGTTCGTGAGGCACGACGTACCCTTGACAAAACCGTGCTGACTATCCCTAATCAATTTATTCTTTTCTAGATGATTATAAATCCTATCCCTTATAACCTTTTCCAACACTTTACCAACAACTGAGGTAAGGCTCACTGGTCTATAATTACCAGGGTTGTCTCTACTCCCCTTCTTGAACAGGGGAACCACATTTGCTATCCTTCAGTCGTCTGGCACTATTCCTATAGACAAAGATGAGTTAAAGATCAATGCCAAAGGCACGGCAATCTCCTCCCTGGCTTCCCAGAGGATCCTAGGATAAATGCCATCCGGTCCAGCGGACTTACCTATCTTCACCCTCTGTAGGATTTCCAATACCTCTTCCTTGTGAACGTCAATCCCACCTAGTCTAGTAGCCTGTATCTCAGTATTCTCCTCGACAACATTGTCATTTTCTAGAGTGAATACTGTTGAAAAATATTCATTTAGCGCTTCCGCTGTCTCCTCTGACTCCACACACAACTTCCCACTACTATCCTTGATTGGCCCTAATCTTACTTTCGTCATTCTTTTATTCCTTAAATACTTATAGAAAGCCTTAGGGTTCACCCTGATCCTATCCACCAACAACTTCTCATGTCTCCTCCTGGCTCTTCTGAGCTCTCTCTTTAGGTCTTTCCTGGCTACCTTGTAGCCCTCAAGCGCCTTAACTGAGCCTTCACATCTCATCCTAACATAAGCCTTCTTCTTCCTCTTGACCTGAGATTCCACCTCCTTTGTAAACCACGGCTCTCACGCTCTGCAGTTTCCTCCCTGCCTGACAGGCACATACTTACCTGGAACACACAGGAGCTTTTCCTTGAATAAGCTCCACATTTCTAATGTGCCCATCCCCTGCAGTTTCCTTCCCCATCCTATGCTCCCTAAATCTTTCCTAATCTCATCATAATTGCCTTTCCCCCAGCTATAACTCTTGCCCAGTGGTAAACACCTATCCCTTTCCATCACTAAAGTAAACATAATAGAATTGTGATCGCTAGCACCAAAGTGCTCACCTACTTCCAAATCTAACACCTGGCCGGGCTCATTACCCAGTACCAAATCTAATGTGGCTTCGCCCCTTGTTGGCCTATCTACATACTGTGTCAGGAAGCCCTCCTGCGCACACTGGACAAAAACTGACCCATCTATAGTACTCAAACTATAGTGTTCCCAGTCAATATTTGGAAAGTTGAAGTCCCCCATGACAACTACCCTGTCTCTCTCACTCCTATCGCGAATCATCTTTGCTATCCTTTCCTCTACATCTCTGGAACTATTCGGAGGCCTATAGAAAACTCCCAACAGGGTGACCTCTCCTTTCCTGTTTCTAACCTCAGCCCATACCACCTCAGTTGTTAGGAATAATGGAATGGACCAAGATATCAAGGAAGGAATGGTCCTTGCAGAATACTGACAGTGGAGAGGCATAATATAAAACTAAGTCTACCACAGCCTGTAGAATTTAACATTCAACCGTAACATTCAAAAACTGAATACAGGCTGCACAATTTGAAACATTCCAATTATCCACCTCAGACTTTGGTTTCCATGTCTGAGATTGCGAACTTATATTTTTGTGCTTAGTTGTTATCATGGCCATACACACAGGAATAGATACATTAGAACTTAACAAACCCAGTTCTTAAAGGTCCTTATAGTCAGCAGAGAGACACTTTCACTTTATGAGTGTTTAGGAATTCAAAACACATCCCAGAGTTGTCAGTGTTGACCACTGATTCATGGATGTGAAAAACTCCTTATTTACTACTCTAGTTAAAATACCATTTCTGCAACAACAGTCTCATGCAGCTTCACACATAATGTCATAATTATCTTTTGACCACTTTGCTTCCTTTCCACATCATCTACCATGTTCCTAATGCAAATGTATTAAATTTCAACATTGCCAAAATAAACAGTACCAGAAGATAAGTAAGAATGTGTTTTCAAATTCCAGCTTGAACTGTTATTGATATTCACACTTTGTATCAACTAGGTGAGATTGGTTTCTTACCTTGGATATTTGTGATGGATGAATACCAGTGTAACTGTGAAAGTTTTCATTCCTGAACTGTTGGAGCATGTTTCCTAGGACATCAGTCATATAAGGGAATTGATGGTATTTGTTAATGTCTGCAGGGTAAGTTGTTCAAAACTGTCAGTGAAGGAAAAATAACATAAAAGGTGAGCAGATTTTTTAAAAAATTGTTCACTGGATGTAGGCATCACTGGCCAGTCCAGCATTTATTACCGATTCCTAATTGCCCAGAGGACAGTTAAGTGTCAATGACATTGCTGTGGATCTGGAGTCATGTGTAGGCCAGACCAGATAAAGATGGCAGTTTCCTTCCGGAAAGGACATTCATGTGCCAAATGCTTTTTTTCCTGAGATTTTACAATGATTTTATGGCCATCATTAGACTTATAATTCTTGATATTTTTTGCAATTCAAATTCCACCATCTGCCATGGCAGGATGTGAACCTGGGTCCCCAGGGCATTCCCAAGTTCTCTGGATGAATAGTCTAGGAATAGTATCACTAGGCCATCATCTCCCCTTTTGGGTGATGAATACAGATTCTAACTTTGAGGCTTAAAGTGTAAAGGAACCTGATACCTTTCCATTACAATACATTGCCTAAAAAGGTGACAACTGCCAGCATTTTACAGGCTTCCAAGAGGTGAGGCAAGGTTTGATAAAATTGCACAAGCCATTTCAGCTCTTTGTTAGCATCGCTGTTCTGACCTGCAAGCCCCGTTAAATGTTGCCCATTGCCACTTGTTGTGTAAGGTTATGGTTCTGAACAAGGCTACTGTTCATTGTTGCATTAGTTCCATTGATTTTAAAGCTTTTACAGTCTTCGGGTGGAGGTAATAAATGCTGCTGTAGCTTTTGAAGGCAGCAGTTATATCTGTACCAGCTGCTTAAGTTCCGAATAATTGTGCCTGACGAAATGTGGTTGTACTTGTTGCTTTTGTGGAGTAAACTTGTTATTCAAAGACCGTTCCTCTTCAGCATATCCTTTCTTTGTTGGTGCATACTCTATCACTCATAATTAGATGGGCCCGAGATAAAACAAAGACGAGAAGATTAGTGGCAACAGACTACCTTGAACAATCCTCATTCAGTACCACAATCTAGTAGAGGTGGCAATAAAATGTGACAGGAGTGGTCATCTGAATCAATACCATATACCTACATTTTACCAGCAGTGGTGAGACCTTCTGACCATTGGGGAGCTGTCTTGTGAACATTGACCACCTCCTTGTGGGCTCAGATTGTGGATCTATTAAGTCAGGCATTCTGTGGCTCACGGACAGGGCCGTTGGTGTCACTGGCTGTCCTATAGAAGCTCCACCTGCCCTCAACAGCACCCGCTTCCCTTCAATGAAGACTGTCTGTCTGACTGATGCTATGGTCTCTCACTCCACTCACTGGTTGCAAGAGTATCCTGCTCCCTTGGCACCTCTCTGCTGGGCTCAATCCGTTTTGCCCACATATTGTACACAGCAGGGAGTTGAACAATTCTATTCTCCTCTTCTGACCTTAAGCATAGGTAATTTTTCATTTCTCCTGATATGCCACTGCCTATTTCCAAAGAAATGTCTTCCAGAGCCCCCTCTGAAGACTAATTTTAAAATTAATGAAAACTCTTTACATCTTAAAACAAAGATATACCTTTTCCTTCATACTTGCAAACCCAGAGAATGATTGACACATATACAAGCAAACATGAAGGAAAGAACATGAAAGAGATTACAGTTTAAGTTTAGTTTAGCAATATGGTGGGTAGTTCACTTGATTTTTGACTGAGTCCAGAAGGTCAGTGTCCAGTGAAGTCGTCTTTTCAATTGGCATTCAAATTCAGGTTGAAGTTGTGGAATTCTTTTCGAAGTTGACAAAGGCTTAGTGCAGTAAAGTTGTTATTTTCCACTGTTTGTCACTTTCCTTGAAGTGTTATAAGTTGAAGATTTAGACTAGATGCAGGCTTAGCTAAGCCTGGAGTTCCCAGTTTGATTCTTAGCAGACTGACTTGATGTAAACAGCAAACTGATCTCTACCAAACTGAAACAAGACTATAAAAATGTACAGTTAAACCTTTTCTTTCCCCTCAAAGGCCAGAGGTTTGTCATGTGATCAGGTTCTTAGATGAATTAGTTTTAACTAGCAAGGTAGTTTCTAAGTAATATTTAGTTTATCCCTCTCTGACCAAGGCAACATTCTTTCTTATGGGATCACTTTTTAAAAAATCATTCACAGGATTTGGGTATTGCTGACTAGGCCAGCATTTATTGCTCATCCTTAAAGGCGCAGAAGGCAGCTCAGAGTCAGTCAGCAGAGGGTCTGGAGTCACTCATAGTCGAGACCAAATAAGGACAACAGTTTTCTACACGAAAGGATGTTAATGAACTAAATGGGTATTTTTTCCAACAATTGAGAATGGTTTCACGATCATCGTTAGACTTTTTTGTATTGAATTCAATTCATGAAGGAGACCTTAGTGGGGAAGATGGTGGAACTGCAAAGGCAGGAGTTTCTAGGTGTAATTCAGGAGGTTCACCAGCAATTCATCATTATCGTTTTGATTTCTGTGCACAGTGCAGATAACATTCTTCTGTCATCTCAGCTCATGTTGTTGTGCCACTTACCTAGTCACTTCTCTGTCATCAGGAGCAAAAGTCAGCTATCTCTTCTTGATGACAGAGATAATAGGAACTGCAGATGCTGGAGAATCCAAGATAACAAAGTGTGAGGCTGGATGAACACAGCAGGCCAAGCAGCATCTCAGGAGCACAAAAGCTGATGTTTCAGGCCTAGACCATCATCAGAAAAGGGGGATGGAGAGAGGGAACTGGAATAAATAGGGAGAGAGGGGGAGGCAAACGAAGATGGACAGAGGAGAAGATAGGTGGAGAGGAGAGTATAGGTGGGGAGGTGGGGATCCTCCGTTACATTGATGACTGTATCGGCGCCGCCTCTTGCACCCAAGAGGAGCTCGAGCAATTCATCCACTTCACTAACACCTTCCACCCCAACCTTCAGTTCACCTGGGCCATCTCCAACACATCCCTCACCTTCCTGGACCTCTCTGTCTCCATCTCAGGCAACCAGCTTGTAACTGATGTCCATTTCAAGCCCACCGACTCCCACAGCTAACAAGAATACACCTCTTCCCACCCACCCTCCTGCAAAAATTCCATCCCCTATTTCCAATTCCTTCACCTCCGCCCCATCTGTTTGCAGGTTGAGGCATTCCACTCCCGCACATCCCAGATGTCCACGTTCTTCAAGGACCACAACTTCCCCCCACAGTGGTCGAGAACGCCCCTGACCGCGTCTCCCGCATTTTCCGCAACACATCCCTCACACCCCGCCCCTGCAATAACCGCCCTAAGAGGATCCCCCTTGTTCTCACATACCACCCCACCAACCTTCGGATACAACGCATCATCCTCCGACACTTCCACCATCTACCATCCGACCCCACCACCCAAGACAATTTTCCATCCCCACCCTTGTCTCCCTTCCATAGAGACCACTCTCTCCGTGACTCTCTTGTCTGCTCCACACTCCCCTCCAACCCCACCACACCCGGCACCTTCCCCTGCAACCGCAGGAAGTACTACACTTGCCCCCACACCTCCTCCCTTACCCCCATCCCAGGCCCCAAGATGACTTTCCATATTAAGCAGATGTTCACCTGCACATCTGCCAATGTGTTATACTGTATCCACTGTAACCGGTGTGGCTTCCTGTACATTGGGGAAACCAAGCGGAGGCTTGGGGACCGCTTTGCAGAACACCTCCGCTCGGTTCGCAACAAACAACTGCACCTCCCAGTCGCGAACCATTTTAACTCCCCCTCCCATTCCTTAGACGACATGTCCATCATGGGCCTCCTGCAGTGCCACAATGATGCCACCGTAAGGTTGCAGGAACAGCAACTCATATTCTGCTTGGGAATCCTGCTGGCCAATGGTATCAATGTGGACTTCACGTGCTTCAAAATCGTCCCCTCCCCCCACTGCATCCCAAAACCAGCCCAGCTCGTCCCCGCCTCCTTAACCTGTTCTTCCTCTCACCTATCCCCTCCTCCCACCTCAAGCCGCACTTCCATTTCCTTCCTACTAACCTCATCCCGCCTCCTTGACCTGTCCGTCCTCCCCGGACTGACTTATCCCTTCCCCACCTCCCCACCTATACTCTCTTCTCCACCTATCTTCTCCCCTATCTATCTTCAGTCCGCCTCCCCCTCTCTCCCTATTTATTTCAGAACCCCGCCCCATCCCCCTCTCTGATGAAGGGTCTAGGCCCGAAACATCAGTTTTTGTACTCCTGAGATGCTGCTTGGCTTGCTGTGTTCATCCAGCTTCACACTTTGTCTTCTTGATGACATCTTGGATTGGAAAACCTTCCTTCAACACATTTGCTTTCCATTATTCTTGTTCTAAAAGTAAATCCATTCACTATATCAATGCCTTTAAAAGAAATCATTGACGTCCTATTCCCACCAACCCAATAGCTGAAAAGCTGCCAGTTGACAATAAAAAGAGCCCTGCCAGACTATCCTATTGAAATAAGAGACAGTACAATTTTGCATGTGCTGCATGCTTCCATCACTAATCATGCACTTCAATGTATTGAGAGTTCTGCAACAGTTTCCACAATAACTAAATTTCTCACTAGTAGTGTACACTTTCCCAATTTCTGACTAGTAACACTGACAATTCTGCACAGTAATAATTCTGTAATAATAATTCACCATAATAATAATGAGGGCAGAATTTTCACCCTGCCATCGAGTCTTATAGTAGAGTTGGGCGGGCACATAATGTTATGCTGTCAACTGGCACGTGAGTTTTTTGGCACAACCCTGAACCTGAACCTGAACCATTCCAGGGAATATAGAGGAATCAACTCTGTCCATTACCTGTGACAGCAAGCTGCAGCTCCCTTGCTACTGGAGGCCTAATATTGACAGTCCAGCTTTGAAAGCCTGCCTGCTGTCCTGAAATACTGAAGGTATCTGTGTGTGCTTGGACAATCTCATGACCTGGACTGATAGTGGCAAGAAGCATTCACACCACACAAGTCCCAAACAATGATTGTCTCCAACAAAATAGAATCTAACCATTGCTCCTTGACATTCATAGCGTCACTGTAGCAGAATCCCCCATTATCAACATACTGGTTGTTACTATTGAAAAGAAACTGGACTGGACTATCCCCCAAATAAATACTGTCTACAAGAGCAGGTCAGAGACTAGGAATCCTGCAGTGAATTTAATTGCTCCTTCCCTATTGCCTGTCCACCATCTACAAAGCGCAAGTCAGAAGTGTGATGGAATGACACCATCTAGCTTAAAGCAATTCATCATCAGAATAAAGGATTTCATTTGATCTTGTCTCTTGGGGCAAGTATTTCATCAACATCAGGTGCATTATTATTATTGCCTTTTTCTCATTATTTTTCTTCTTACATTTGTATTCTACTTCAGACAGGTTTCCTTTTGCTTTGAGTTCAATTCCATCATAATTTTCTGTGGCTTCTTTCAAGAGAGTTGTGAGCGCATGGAATACTTTACCAGTGGTAGTCGTGGAAGCGGAGTCATTAGTGACATTTAAGCGACTGCTGGACATGCACATGGACAGCAGTGAATTGAGGGGAATGTAGGTTAGGTTATTTTACTTTTAGATTAGGATTATTCCACGGCACAACATCGTGGGCCGAAGGGCCTGTACTGTGCTGTACTTTTCTATGTTCTATGTTCTATAATGTAAAGGCTTGCATACACTCTGAGGGCCATACGTGCATTCTTTATGGCCTTGCTGCTTTTGTGGAACTGATTTAACAAATAATTCCAAGGTTTCAACATGAACACCGTCTCTAATTCCCCCATTTTCTTCGGCAGTATGCCAGCTTCTTTCCTTGTGTCACCTTTTTCATTGTCGTTAGTATGAAGATGAGTAAGAGCATCAGCAATTAAACTGTAACTCTCCGCTATGCCTTAAGCAACCTTTGCATGTGCTTCACACCTGTTGTTTGAGGGATGTTTTGTACAGTGGAATCAGGACCAAAAAATAATTTGAGTACTCATCAGAGTTTTGTAAAGAGAGAGAAGAACTAACATTAAGTACATTCATTGCATCTTGACAATGATGAGTGCAGCAGGGTCAACAAGATTCAATGAATGCCCAGCATATTGAATTTATACACAATACTGATCTTTTCTCTCAGTGTTTTGCTGTGTGCTGTTTCGATTCCTGCCATGTTCGCTGCATTATTGTACTCTCTGCACAGACTGACATTAACTTTGTAGTCATTGCCTAGGCAATCTGGTAATGTGTTGCCCACACATTCTCCATTAGTTTTCTTATTCAAGCGAAGTTAGAAAGTATTAAAGAGGAAAATCACCATTAAGTTAGACATATCTTCCAAAAATGCGATTGATCAACATATGAAGGATCTGATAAATTGACACATCCAGTTTTTCTCAAGACATCCAGAAATAGATCATCTTTTTTAACCATAAACTGTATCAGCACGTTTTTGAAGTCACACGACATCAGGCTATAGTCCAACAGGTTTATTTGAAATCACAAGTTGTGTGCTGCTCCTTCGTCAGTCACTTCACCTGACAAAGGAGCAGTTCTTCAAAAGCTTGCGATTTCAAATAAGCCTGTTGGATTATAACCTGATATCGTGTGACTTCTGATTTTGTCCATCCCAATCCAACATTGCCACCTCCACATCACAATTTTAAAAAAGAGGCAAGAAGACTTTACAGTTCCACTGCCCCCATAGCATTGCACAACAAAGAATTCCTACAGTGTGGAAAGAGAACATTCAGCCCCATTGAATCTGCACTAACCCTCTGAAGAGCATCCCACCCAGACCCCTGTAACCTTGCATTTACCACGGTTCACCCGCATTGTCCGCATGTCTTTCCTTTATGAATTCAGGGTTGAGGGTATTGCTGGATAGGCGGTATTTATTGCCCATCACTCATTGGCCAAAGGGTAGTTAAGAGTCAGCCGCACTGCTGTGGGTCTGGAGTCACATGTAGGCCAGACCAGATAGGGATGGTAGTTTCAGAGATAATGGGAACTGCGTTTATCCCCTCCCCCCACTGCATCACACAACCAGCCCAACTCATCCGCTCCCCCCACTGTATCCTCAAACCAGCCCAGCCTGTCTCTGCCTCCCTAACCTGTTCTTCCTCTCACCCATCCCTTCCTCCCACCTCAAGCCGCACCTCCATTCCCTGCCTACTAACCTCATCCCACCTCCTTGACCTGTCCGTCTTCCCTGGACTGACCTATCCCCTCCCTACCTCCCCACCTATACTCTCCTCTCCACCTATCATCTTTTCTCTCCATCTTCGGTCCGCCTCCCCCTCTCTCCCTATTTATTCCAGAACCCTCTCCCCATCCCCCTCTCTGATGAAGGGTCTAGGTCCGAAACGTCAGCTTTCCTGCTCCTCTGATGCTGCTTGGCCTGTTGTGTTCATCCAGCTCCATACCTTGTTATCTCAGATTCTCCAGCATCTGCAGTTCCTACTATCTTTCAAACTCCACACTGACTGGCACCTAAGGCTGGGTCTCTGGCACAGACACAGCAGAGCCAATCACTGACCCACCATGCTGTCCCATGCAAATGGTTAGCAAAAAATGGGTAAAACTTAGCAATGAGTTATAACAAGCCCAGAACATTCCCATTATGTGGCAAGCCAGACTTTTTATTAAACACTCCAAAAAGCTGATTCACATTTTGCTCATGTACACACCAATGCAACAACATTTTCAACTCCATGGCTCCAGTGCTGTTGCTCCTTTTCAATCGTTTCTCCAGATTTGAATCCAAGGTTAACCTGATCAAATATGTAAGTAATGCTTTTTCATGTTCTGCAGAGTTCTCAGGATTTTGAATTCCAACAGGATTTTGTCAGTCATTAAACCCATGTCTATTGAGTGCTGTTGATAATGTTAAGAAATGCTTGCAGTCAAAACAATAAACCTAAAATGTCCTGTTGTTGGAGAGTACACTAGCCACTCATGAGTGTATTTTTTGACATTAATCTTTGTTAAACAAAATAATCCTTTTGAACACCATCTCATTGGGTCTTTGAATGGTCACTTCGATTTCTGAAATGGGCCGTTCTAATGTTGGCACTCCGAGGGATCTTTCTGTAACTAAAATGAAATAACACGCTTACTCAAGATACCCTGGAAACCAAGATCTTTAGATGTTGTAAATCTGTTTTATTTATTTGGTAATTCAGACTTGGTAACTTGCCAGGTGCAGGAGTCACATACACATTTGTATCATCTATCCAAGTAGGAGGGGTGGATGATGTGGGCCTGGCTAATTCACTTGATTATGCATTTCTACCTTTTATTATACTGAAATAACAGTCAATGTTCAGTAATTGCTTCAGCTTCCCTTCAGTTGCTGCCTGTTTTTTTTTCTGTTCTGGCAGCAACTTTCAAATGTTAAATTCATTTTTTAACAGGTCTGTCTATAATGAGAGAATTAAACCCCAGAAATATTCTACGAACATAATCCTCCATTTTTACAAGTAAAGCTAAAGCAAAAGTAAAAATTGCAATGTGTACATTTAATGCTGTATTTATCTAATGGCATGGAGAGAAAGGAGTGTTTTTTATGCTTTAATAGTTTTTAGAAAATACATTTTAAAAGAAAATACTTTACAAAATGTAATAACAACTTTTATTATCTTAAAAGTGTCATATGAGCACTTTTGTTTAGTGATGAAAACATCTAAATGAATCATGTAAATGTCAGAGGTGAAGGCATTGCTTTATGAGAAACGTATTGCTTTATGTCATTGCATTGTGCTTTAGCAATTTGAGTCATTGATGTGAGTATCTGAGACCACATTTTTTGAATAGAGGCAGGGAGTATTTCAAAGCTTTCTAAACATGTTTAATATCTACGAAGGACTGTATTATATAATAATTGTTGTCAAATAATTATCACTCTAATAATTGCTTTGCCATATAATAAATGTGTTTGTCACATAATGATTGTCACGGAAATATATTTTTGTGCATATCAGAATATATGTGTTTTAGCTTGTCTTTTTGCATCTGCTTTACCTTCTAACCAGTTTTGTAAAACCTTCAAATGTCGTTTGTTTTGCATATTTCAAGGTCTCTCATAATGTGAGGCCGTAAGGTGTCATTTAGTTAGCTTATACCTAAATCTGGTACTGGTATGGAACATCATCTTAACATATGAACTAGGCCATTAAGGACTAAGAACAAGGAGCATTTATTCACTCAAAAACTGATGGAAATTTGTAACTCATGTTGCACAAAGATTTTTATTAGGTTTGGATATCAGGGGATGTGGAGGAAGTAGAAGTTTAATGCACACTTGAGACACGGACAAACTAAATAGTGAATGGCTCAAGCAGATGTACGTCCTACCTTGGTCAATCACAATTTCAGTCTTTTCCCATTTATAGGAACACAAGTCAATCTCCAGGTAATGACTACCAGTTTGAGAGAGTTAAACAAACTTAACAACTGAGCAGGGGGAATTGTAACCCTCTCAGCCAGCAGAAGCTAGACATTCTCATTTGGTGTTGCCTATGTACTTCCCTGTCTGTGACCATTATGCTGAAGGCCGTAGCATTAGATCCCCTCGAGTTGATCAAAATGTTACTTCCCATTGTCTGTCTCCTTTTTTCATTCCTGCCGGGTTTAAATGAGAATCCACCTTAGAGAATGGATTTGCTGTTCAGTCGTTAACATTAGCTTCTCTGCTGCTACTCCTAGATAGTTTGCCCATTAGTTAGCCTATATTCCCAGGAACAAACAACACTCCCTTGGTGTCAGAAATGGAAAGAATTCCATTTTCCAGTACTACAGCAGCAATCATTTTACACAACACAAAATTGGTGAATTGTTTTATTTTAAAACGGGAATGACAAATTGAGTGCAGTAAAACACTGACAATGACGTGGAGACACCTGGCCCTGTCAAGCTTTTAAAATTCAATGTTTACAATTTGTTTGTACCCACAGAGGACTGTGCTGCTGCCCTGTCCTGTCATCTGATGGCCTGCAATCAAGGTTCATGATGATACCTGAATCACTTAATTGGGCCTGTAGTCGTAAAGGTCTATTTCACAGTCCTTCAGTGAACACACTCAGATATTGGATTTTGAGATTTTGCAGCCAGTTCCAGAATGTACTACTTGAGTGTGAAACTTGGTAGAATGGAGCCTAACAACTGAAAGCAAAAATGTAAAGTTCATTGAACCTTAATTCTGAAGTAATGTCTCTCACCTAATAATGTGTAAATTTCATTCTAGGTACAAGAAGAGCTACAAGGGTGGAAGGCTGGAAAATCAGCAGTGGACACATTTATAAAGAGTCTGATCATTCTGTGCACAACTATTACAATTGTTCTGACATCCATCTCTGTGTGCTCAGGTTTTTGGCTGTTTGCAGACAGGAAACTATTTGGACTCTGGCATTTTTGCACTGTAGAGTATGACCATAAACCTCAATGTACAACAGATTTAAGTGTTGCTGAGATTAATGGATTATATGCAGCTCTTGTTTTCACAAGGATTGTCATCACGTGTGCTGCTGTGCTTGCAATGTTTGGCTTGGAGATGCTGATCACCTCTCAGATTTGTCAAGATACCTATTCCAGGCGCAAGTGGGCATATGGCTCGGGGCTGATTCTCCTGGCTTTCTTCATGACATCTGTTGGCGTGCTGGTCTTTGCCATTCATTTGTGGACCTTTATTACATTCACAGGCATCAGTTTAGGTTATTGGTGTGCGTTCATCTCATCTTTTCTTTTCTTCATCAATGGCATTAGTGGTCTTCACATGTACAGCATCACAACCCCAGCAAGTTCAGCAGACAAATGAATTATTTTGTTTGCTTGATGCTTTTTCTTACAAGTGCCTCATTTACAAAAGTTTGTTTGGTCTCTGAGTGTGTATCTGTGAAGTGAGAGTATTCCAGGTCTTTCTCACTTCTGAGCGTTGCTATTATTAATTATTTTTGCATACTCAATAAAACTACACTTGCTCTGCAATTTTCCTATTTTCAATTAGGATAAAAAAATTCAACAATCTTCATGCAGAAATCAGGCAACAAATCATAGTACCAAAATATATGTGCTAATTTGCAATTTGGAGAATAACCCCAGCTTGTGTTTATAACTTCATTATCTCTAAAAATATTGTGGTGATATTACAATAATCATTTTACTAATTGTGCTGAAGGTAGGTGAACTATGTTAGTGAAGGGATAGGCAGATAGGTGAGAAGATTATTGCCTTAATATTTAACAAAATTTAAAAGCTTCGAAAATTCTGATCATTTATTTTAAAAGAAATTAAAAATTGCATCTTTTATAGGATTTGAAAATTGCAATACTTATGAATTTAGTAGCACTTTAGCTTACGGCACTCTGTATTTTAACTTCTTGGGATTTGGATTTCAGTCCAATTCAGACTTTTGGATACTGTCACCTGTGCTTGTACTGCAAAGGTTCTGAGTAAAATGAATGTAGAAGGTCGTAAACCAATTATATCGGGACTAGGCTTATATCATAAAGCTGTCTGCTAGTTGACATTAAATTGGCTGACTCGCAGAGATGTTCTGAGCATGACTGTTGAGAGAATTAGGATAATGAATGTAGAGATAATGCAAGTGCTCTTCCAGAATTGTGTTGAGGTGTATTTTTTAGAATTAATTAGAGGAAACATTGCCATGCAGCTCACTCAAATTTCTTCACATATACCTGATACTAATACTGAACATATTGTCTGAAGGGAACTTCTGTTGGTGGGCAACAGTAAAAATTCAGATATGATTGGAAAATTAAGGTGGGCAGCCAATGCCTGAATTTTTCACATGTTCTGCCACAAAAAGAGCAGGGTAAGCAATTAAACTTGCTCCACTGATGCCTAATATGAGCAAAACCAAATGGTTACAGTAATTTCAGAAATAAACGATGCCCAAGATTCATTAGGATAGGTGACAAATGCTGGCCTTTCCAGATGGAACACACATTCCATGAAAGACAGAAAGAAAACTCAGGAACAGAGTTCAAACACTGAGTTAGTAAACACTGCTGTTGTTGAACTTGAATGATTGTGGATATGGAGCCAATCAAGTAGGCTGCTTTGACCTGGATGGTGTTAGCTTCCTGAATGTTGTTGGAGCTGCACTCAGCTAGCTAAATGGGGGGTATTTCATTCACTCCTGACTTCTGCCTTGCAGATGATGGATGGTATCAGGAGATCAATCACTCACTGCAGGATTTCTAGCCTCTGACCTGCTCTTTTAGCCACAGTATTTATAGAGCTAAACCAGTTCAGTTTACGGTCAGTGGTGACTGCCAGCATGTTGATTGCAGGAGAATCAGCAATGCCATTGAATATCAAGGGGCAAGTGCTGGGTTCTCACTTATTGGAAAGATGGCCATTGTCTGGTACTTGATGGGAATGAATGTTACTTGCCATTGGATGTTGCCCAGCTCTTGCTGCATTTGTATATGGATAGCTTCAGTATCTGAGGAGCCACAAATTGAGCTGAACATTGCACAATTATCAGTGAACATCCCCACTTCTAACCTGTGGGGGAGAGAAGATCAACGTGCTTTATGATTTATCGAATGCACGTTTAACAGGCGCTGCAACTATAAACTAAGCCATTATTGTTACACATAAAGCAGAATGATACTTCTTTCCCCCATCCTCTCCTGGAAGATAAAACAGAAGGTGCTGGAGAAACTTAGCAGGTCTGATAGCATCCGTGAGAGAGAAATGTCTAACATTTTGAGCCTAATGACTCCTCTTTGGAACAGTTCTGAAGTTCCAAAGAAGAACCATGAAACATTAACTCTGTTTTTCTCTCTCAATAAATACTGCCAAACCTGCTGAGTTTCTCCAGCACCTTCCGTTTTCATTTGAGATCTTCAGTATCCACAGTATTTGCTCTTCTGCGGAGTTTTGGTTTAGTAATAAGTACTGAAAGACCAGTGCATGGAGAATGGAGAGAAAAATCTTTTATAAACATTACAATTAGCAACAGGTGACTACAAGGTATAAGTTACACTAACTAGTTTATGCAATAACCAAGAATCAAACAATTCACATGGAAAAACCATCACAAGAAGTTTCAGTTTTGCACGTGAAAAATGGTTAACAATACCAAATGGTCACTTTCAAGAATTTACTATAATACTGTACTTAACAAATAAAACGCTGATGAAGGAGCTGCGCTCCAAAAGCTTGTGATTTCAAATAAACCTGTTGAACAATCGCCTGATGTCGTGTGATTTCTGACATACAAGAAGGGTGGTAGAGTTGAATGAGGATATTACAGACTGGGTGAGTCTCACGTCAGTGGTCAGGAAAATATTAGAGAAAATTCTGAAGAAGCAAATTAATACCCACTTAATTAGAGATAATCAGCATGGCTTTGGCAGAAGGAGGTCATGTCTAAAAAATTAGTTGGAATTTTTTTGGAAATGTGATCTAGTGGGTGGATGAGGGAAATTCAGTTGATGCAGTTTATATGGATTTTAGGTTAAAGCACATGGAATTGAGGGCAACCTGGCAAGATAGATCATAAACTGGCTTAGTTATAGCACACAAAGGGTTGTGGTAGAAGGCTGTTTGAGTGACTGGAGACCACTGTCCATCGGTGTGCTGCAAGGATCAGTATTGTGGCCCTTATTGTTTTTTATACACATAAATAATTTAGATGAAATTGTGGGGGGGAATGATAAGCAAATTTGCAGGTGACACCAAGATTCGTAGAGTAGTTAATAGTGAAGCATGGCTGTAAGGTTACAAGAAGATATAGATGGGTTGGTAGGATGTGCAGCCCAGTGGCAAATGGTATTTAACCCTGATAAAAGTGTGAGGTAATGTACTTTGGAAGAAGAAACAAGATAAGGGAGTATTTAATGAAAAGCAGGATACTGGGTAATTTTGAGGAACAGAGGGATCTTGGGGTAATTATTCACAGATCCCTGAAGACAACAGGGCATATGAATAAGATGAATAAGAAGGCATATAGGATACTTTATGCCATGACTGATGAAAGCATAACAGCAAGGAGGTAATGCTGGAGTTCTACAAAGTGTTGCTCAGAGCACAGTTGGAGTACTGGATGATGATCTGGTCACGTCACTACAGGCAACATGTGACAGCACTGGAGGAGGTACAGAGGATGTTCACTAGGACATTGCCTTGGATGGAGAAATGGAGCTATAAGGAAAGACTAGATAGGCTTGGATTGTTTTCTTTACAGCAGAGAAGACTGAGGTGGGGGATACATGATTGAGGTGTTAAAGCTCATGGGGGATATGGACATGATGAATAGAGACTTGCTGTTCCCCTTGGTTGAGAGGTCAGTCATGAGTGGGCATAGTTTTAGGGTCGGGGCAGGAGCAGGAGATTCAGAAGGATTTTGGGGAAAAAGTCTTGTTCATTGAACGGGTGGTGGGAATCTGGAATGCACTGGCTGGAAAGGTAGAGGAGGCTGGAAATCTTACAGCCTTTGAAAACTATTTGGATGAGCACTTCAAATATCATAATATTCAAAGATACGGGACAAGTGCAGGAAATTGGGATTGGCACATTTTTATTGGTAGTTGTGTTGGTGCAGACTTGGGTCAAAGGTCCTTTTGTTCGCTGTATGAATCTATGAAATTGAGTGTGGTACATACCCTGGTGTAGTGGAGAAGGTCATTGACCTTTTTTGTGGCATTGCTAGCCATCCTCCACACCTTGGATATGGCACTGACCTGAGTGGCGAACACAGATCAGTTTGCCAGTATGGTCTAGCAGTTCTCTGGGAAAAGGCTACCCCTCCTCTGCACCGTCTTTCCAACAGCAATGTCTATGTCAATGTCACAACACCATCGGCCCCTTTCACAACATGTTCAGAATCTGTTCAGAATCTGTTGGGCAGGGTAGCTTCGGAATCCCATTGCACATATGGGTGCAAGCAACCTTTCAAGATAAGTCAAAAATGTTCCAAAAAACTCCACATATGACACTTAGGCAAAAAATGTTGAATTTAGCCAATAATAATTTGTAACCATTCTATAATTAACTGATTTATACATGTTGATGTAATTATGATGATGAACATTGTACATCATTGGATCATAAGAACAGCTATATGCCTGTCAGCTGATGTTATTAAGTTGTAAGATGCGAATATAAAAGCTTCCCATTACCCACAAGAAACCCTAATGCATCAGAAAAAAGGACAGAATCTTTGGGTTGCAAGGTCAAGTGATATGTCCTCCTTTGGACCCCAAATGCATTTGGATTAAGTAAATTAAATGGATATAATAACCAAAACAAAATGTATTGCTAATGAAAGAACTTGTTTCATCCTGATTATTATTGACACATTATATAGTTGCAGTAAAATAAGATCCAATTTTTCCTTTGATATTATGACTGTCAACACTAAATTGGCTTCACTAATCTCATGAAAATAATATCTGAAGCTGAAGTGCTTCTGTAAACTTAATTCTTCATCCTTACTAAGGAAACTCAATTTGGCAGCCTGCTATGAAACATTCGCCTCTGTCTACATGCAGTTTGGTAATGATGCTCCATGTAACAGAATCACAAGGCTGTAACTTTACTGTATTATACCTCCCAGCCTTCCAAATCTCAGTTCATAGGATACCTACAGTGTAGAAACAGGCCATTCAGCCCAACAAGTCCACACCACCCTTTCAAAGGGCATCCCACCCAGACCCAGACCCATGTAACCCTGCATTTCCCATCTCTAATCCACCAAATTGACACACCCCTTGACACTATAAGCAATTTCAGACGGGCGATCCACCTAACTTACACATCTTTGGGCAGTGGGAGGAAACCCATGCAGACACAGGAGAATGTGTAAACTCCACACAGTCACCTGTGGGTGGAATTGAACCTGGGTCCTTGGTGCTGTGAGGCAGCAGTGCTAACCACTAAGCCACCACATCTTAATCACGCTGAAGGGCAACACAACTTGGTTTCCCACAGTAAGAGTTTACAGGGTCTACTTCTTTGCAATGATTCTTGAAAGATTCCTTTTATGCTGAAAGGCTTTGGCTGTCCGTCTCAGCTGTTTGTGAAAATGTTACAATGTTTCAAAACAATAAGGTTAACAGTCAGACACTAAAATCACTTAGTTACTTGTAAAAATTTCCACTTTCCTATGCACGTAACAATGCATAACTTAGACATTTCAAGAATTATTTGGGAGACTGATTTGCAATCACAATACACAGAAAAGCTTTATCTTGCTCACTCAAAGCTAATTCATGGAATAAGTTTAAGTTCATTTAAATACCAAAGCACTTGTAACAAAACTACACACAAACCTCATAAATGTACATAATACCAGTAATCTGGTTGTTCCTGGGTAAGAGCACACTGCAGACACTAGCTTAGCAGGGAGGACAACATGAAAACAAATTGTACTTCTTGGTGGAATTGGCCAGTTAAAACCTCTGGCCTATCCATAGCAGCAAAATCTCTATATAATTGTTCACAGGAATAGATATTTTTCCCCATATTCTTTTGGAAAAGCATTTGAAGTATTACATTTCATGTGATCTTTTAAAGAACATATGATGCTTCTTAAGCAAATTCCCGTTTATCCATGGTACTGCACCTCGTCAACAGTGATACTTGGATTGCACCAGTCACCCCACTGGCAATTATGGAAGTTTTTTGGTTGCGTAAATTGACAGCAAAATATTTCTTTAACCTCCATCGTCTCCATTTTCTCTGGATTTCAGAACGAACCTGAGTGGAGAATAACCAGGTTTTATTGATAGCAAAGTAAAACAATGTTTACTAATGTTAAGGAAAATCTCTTCTGACTATGTGTGACATTTAAAACAGTGTTAATCAGTAAAAGACTTACTTCACCATTAAGGAAACAGTAGAGTAATGCAACAGCAAATCCCTGTAGGTTAAAAAGCACCTCATTAACGATGGTAAGAACAGATGTACATTGGTATAATATTCTTATCAGGATCCTATCATTCTCCAAAAAATAACTTGAATTCGAAGTCACAAAATGATAGCAAACAAATACAGTGCAAATTTTCTAGAATGCCAATGGCAGAAAATCACAGTTGTTTTTAATGAATATTGGAAACCATCAACATGTTACACAGATCATTATTCACAACAAGTTCTTGTAAAACTACAAACTTGTTAGGGATACGTTCACTGATTGATAATTTTAACCTTCAGTCAAATAAATACCTGAAACGATGCAAGACCAAGCTCAAAGCCTACTCGCAAGTACACCGCAAGGTTGTTTTCAATATCCGGAAGAAATGCAAAAACAATATGGTGGATTCCGAACAATGGGATTAAGAAGAGAGTGGACTTTGCAAGCCTCCTAGAAGTAACAAATACAACATACAGAACTCATTAAAATACATTTGGTCCTTATATTCTTGGTGAATTGTCACTCACAGGTGCAAAAAAGCTTGGCAAAATTGACAGCCTCAGTCCCCAATATCCATCTTCTCCACCCCTCACCCTCTCGGATCTTGTTTGCCTTTAATAGCTGGGCCTGGTTTTCTGTTAGCCAGTGGAAAGCCTGAAACAGACAATAAAGGGACAGCTAGCAGGTATTGGACAGACCAATGCCATGGGCCCTGCAGGCTATCTGCCAAGAGTAAAGTATACCCCAGACAGCTAGAGCAGGAATATGTAATGTAGGAAGTCTAGGGCATAAAACTTTCGAAATGTCCTTATGGAATTCAGGGCACGTTCCAGTTTTTCTTGGCCCATATACAAATGTTTCCATATACTCAGGGTCACCTCACCTTTTTGGCAAAGCAGCAATAAAAGGCAAGCCCATGTTGGACACGTTACTCAGCTGGCCATTCAATTGCCACCTGGATCCTTGGTACATCCTAGGAACCTGATTAACATTCAACAGTGACACTTCGCTAAGCCAGGTGCAAACCTTGACAACCTATAAATGCTAATTTAGCCAGGAGTTAAATGGGTGGGTAGAGTTCAATTATTAATTAATTGACTGGATAGATATGAAGGGGGTTCAGGTAGGATGGAAGTGACAAAGCAGCTGTATGAATGTATGAAAGCAGCATTAATAAACTCTATATACAAAGAAAAGTGTCTTGGTTTCTGTTTTATCAATTAGCATAGATCTGGGTTTAACTATAGTCCTGGCTAAAATAGTGGAAATCATAGAATCATACAATTTAGAAGAGACTTTTCAGCCCATTATGTCTGTACTGCCAAAGTTACACTTAATCCATACTCGTCCTACTTTTCTGCACTATGCCCATAACCTTGAATTTTATGATATTGCAAGTCCTCATCCAAGTACTTTTTAAAGATTGTGAGGTTAACCACCTTCCCAGGGAGTATATTCCAGACATCCACCACTCTCAGTGAAAATCAAATTCTTCAAATCTCCTCTAAACCTCCTGCCTTTCACCCAAAAATTGTGACCCCTTATTATTGACCCTTTGACTAAGGACAACATCCTGTCCAGGCCCCGCATAAACTTATACCCATCTGTCAGGTCGTCTCTCCTCCAAAGAAAATAACCTGAGATTATTCAGTGCCTCTTCATTCCTAGAGGCAACATCCTAGTGAATTCCCTCTGCAAGTAAAAATATGGATAGAAATGGGGCAATAAATCTTTGTATAGGTATCTTAATTGCTGGATGGTAATGTTAAATAATTTTTGTGTTTGTTCTGAAATTTAGGCCATATTTCATTTTTACAGTTACCTTACACACTTAGACATGAATCTTGACTGTAGTTTGCAGAATTGCCATTAATTGAAATAATGCTAATGCTAATTGGAACTGCAGATGCTAGAGAATCCTAGATAACAAAGTGTGGGGCTGGATGAACACAGCAGGCCAAGCAGCATCTTAGGAGCACAAAAGCTGACGTTTCGGGCCTTCTCTCATAAAGGGTCCAGGCCCGAAACGTCAGCTTTTGTGCTCCTAAGATGCTGTTTGGCCTGCTGTGTTCATCCAGCTCCACACTTTGTTATATTGGATTCTCCAGCATCTGCAGTTCCCATTATCTCTGATCACAAATGTAACCTCACTGCGAAGACTCTTCCAGGATGCCTAACCTGAATCTCCTCCCTCCGGACCAACCTCAGGGGATCTCTCTCCCACTGCAACTCTCTTGTCATCTCATCGGCCTTGAAACTGCTTGACCATGTCCTGAAGCAAACCAGGTACCACAGCTACATCACTTTTCCTTTTCTGATGAAGGGTCTAGGCTCAAAACGTCAGCTTTCGTGCTCCCAAGATGCTGCTTGGCCTGCTGTGTTCATCCAGCCACACACTTTGTTATCCAGTAATGCTAACTGGGAATGCTACAGAGAATAGGTGTCTTTTTGTAGGAGATTGTGATTCCCACCAATCCCCTGCAGGAAAAAAAGTCTTCCTAACTTCACTCAAAATTCCTATGATGATTATCTTAAATTTATGTTCTTTTAGTTCCAATTGATCAGTGGAAATACTGTCTGATGTCCTGTTCTTACAAACATACATATGTATGATTTAATCTTGTATGATTAAGATTTCTGTATTCTAATACATTGCTTCTGTATTTGTATTAATATGTAAGGTTAAATTATTTTTGTATCAGAGATAATGGGAACTGCAGATGCTGGAGAATTCCAAGATAATAAAATGTGAGGCTGGATGAACACAGCAGGCTAAGCAGCATCTCAGGAGCACAAAAGCTGACGTTTCGGGCCTAGACCCTTCATCAGAGAGACCCTTCATCTGATGAAGGGTCTAGGCCCGAAACGTCAGCTTTTGTGCTCCTGAGATGCTGCTTGGCCTGCTGTGTTCATCCAGCCTCACATTTTATTATCTTTAAATTATTTTTGTGTTTGTTCTGAAATTTAGGTCATATTTCATTTTTAGAGTTACCTTATACACTTAGACATGAATCTTGACTGTAGTTTGCAGAATTGCCTTTAATTGAAATAGTATTCATGTCCCTGTTTTCCTTATGTAGTAGACCACAGTTTATACGCATGGGAATGCCACAGAGAATAGATTACTTTTGCTTAAGAGATAGTAGGAACTGCCGCTGTGGAGTCTGAGATAACAAGGTGTGGAGCTAGAGGAACACAGCAGGCCAGGCAGCATCAGAGGAGGAGGAAAGCTGACATTTCCGGCTTGGACTCTTCTTCAGAAATGGGGGAGGAGAAGGGGGCTCTGAAATAAAAAGAGAGGGGGGAAGTGGTGATAGAAGGTGGATAGTGGAGCAGATAGGTGGGAGAGAAGATGGACAGGTCAAGGAGGCAGGGATGAGGCTGGTAAAAGTGAATGTCAGTAGTACCCTTTTGCTTAATGTGTCTGACAACTACAGATGCCACAATAAAATTTATTAGACATTGGTTCTGTTTTGCAGTGACAACAGCTGATTGAGAGGACCTTAAATGCAGGACTATCTTTATAAAAGCTGTGACTTTATTTTATGCCACTGGATATTTCTACTCTGAACTTATTTAATATTCCCTTATCCGAAACATGACTATAATAATATGTGGTTAATATAGAGCTATAGTTACAAAAACAAAGTCGCTGGAAAAGCTGAGCAGGTCTGGCAGCATCTGTGGAGGAAGAAACAGAGTTAACATTTTGGGTTCATCAGAGACCGGCCCTGAAACGTTAACTCTGTTTTCTTCTCTACAGATGCTGCCAGACCTGCTGAGCTTTTCCAGCAACTCTATTTTTGTTCCTGATTTACAGCAACCACAGTTCTTTGGGTTTTTATAGAACTATAGTTAACCTGATCAGAACTAGATGGATTAAATCATGTTACTTTGGAATAAAGAAGGCAGCCAGATAGTCCACCAAATCCTTGTAGACTTAAAAATATGATATGCATTGGTCCCATTCCCCTGTTGTATCTACATCCACATGATATTTTTTAAAAAATCAAATATTTATCCATTTGCCTTTTAAAAGTTATGTCGATTTTGCTTTCATCGTGTCTTTTTGTCGGAGATTGTGATTCCCACCAATACCCTGCAGGAAAAAAAATCTTCCTAACTTCACTCAACATTCCTATGATGATTATCTTAAATTTATGTTCTTTTAGTTCCAATTGATCAGTGGAAATACTGTCTGATGTCCTGTTCTTACAAACATACGCATGTATGATTTAATCTTGTACGATTAAGATTACTGTATTCTAATACATTGCTTCTGTATTTGTATGTAGCTAGAAGCAATATAAGTTGGAAGTTATTCAATTTCATAATGCTTTAGAATTTAATATGTCAAGTTTCAATTTATCTCACTTAGCAATTTAGCTTCTGCTGGAAACACAAGATGTGATTATGTCAACACTTCTTTTTTAACCATTTGTGAAATGAAATGGCCAAGAGAGTATTAAAATAAAGAAGTGGGTCAATAACATAATTAAACATTTTTAATGGGAATGGATGGTGTTGTGGTATTGTTGTTGGTCTAGCAATCCAGAGACACAGGTAATGCTCTGGGGACATGGGTTCAAATGGTCACCATGAAACCATTGTTTAATGTTATAAAAACCCATCTGGTTCATTGATGTCCATTACAGGAGGAAATCTGCTGTTCTTAACTGGTGTTGCCTCCGTGTGATTCCTCACCCACAGCAATATAATTCATTCTCAACAGCCCTGAGAAGTGGACTAAACTACCAAAATGTCCCAAAGAAGCTGGATGGGTCACAAGGCATCAATTTAGAAACAACAACAAACTCAGCCTTGCTGAGTCTGCAAAGACTTTTTGACTAATATCTGGGGGCAGAGACAAAATTAGGAGAGCTTTCTCACAGACTAGTCAAATAACAGCCTAACATTGTCTGTAAGGTGTTTGAGTATGATTACATCTCAGACAACACCAGGCCATACCTAAGTACCCCCAGCCCAGCACAGATTCAAGAGTTGATAGCGCAGTTGTATACTGACAGTCCTCAAAATTGACACAACCCCATGAAATCTGACGGAATCAGGTCAAACATAAAAAAAGGAAATCTGCTACTGATTACCACGTATTGCCTCCTCTCAAGTGATGAATCAGTTCACCTCTAAATTGAACACCACGTGTAAGAAGCACTGAGCATGGCAAGGGTGAAGAACGTACCCTGAGTGTGAGACTCCAATGCCTAACCACTAAGAATGGCTTGGTAGCACCACTGCTGAATAAGATGGTCAAGTCCTAAAAGATATAACTGCAAAATTGGGTCTGCACAATGTGGTATGGAAAACAACAAAAGGAAAAAACATAGTTGGCCTTATCTTTAATCTGCTTCCTGCAGATGCATCTGCCCATGACAGTATCAGTAAGAGTGATCACTGCACAATCTTTATAGAGACAAAGTTCCCAATTCCAGAATGAGGATACCTTCCATCGTGCTGTGTGGCATGACCACGATGATAAATGGGATAGATTTCAAACGGATCCAGCAACACAAGACTAGGTATTCATAAAGCATTGTAGTTTAATAGTGGCAGAATTGTACTCACACACAATCTGCAACTTCATGCCCTCATATATTCCCCACTTTACCATCATCATCAAGCCAGGGGATCAACCCCTGGTTCAATGAAGAGTACAGCAGGCCGTGCAAGGAGTTGCATCAGGCATACAAAAAAACTAGGTGTCAGCCTGGTGAAAAAGCAAAACAGGACAATTTATGTGCCAGAAAGCATAAACATTAAGTAATAAAACATAGCTAAGTGATTCTGCAACCAACAGATCACATCTAAGCTCTTCCTGCACATTCGGTCATAAATGGTGGTAGACTGTTAAACAACTCACCGGGAGAGAAGACTTTACAAGTATCCCCATCTGCAAAGTTAGGGGAGTCCAGGACATCAGTGTAAAAGATGATGCTGTATTTGTGACCAACTTCATTTGATTTGATTTGATTTATTATTGTCACATGTATGTAGGTACAGTGAAAAGTTTTGTTTTGCATGTAGTACAGGCAGATAGGAACAAATAAATATAGAAGATAGGAGCAGGGGAAGGCCATCCAGCCCTTCGAGCCTGCTCCTCTGTTCTTCATGATCATAGCAGATCATCCAACTGAATAGCCCAATCCTGCTTTCTCCCCATAATCTTTGATCCCATTTACCCCAAGTGCTATATCTTGTCACCTCTTGAATACATTCAATGTTTTGGCATCAACGACTTCCTGTGGTAATGAATTCCACAGGCTCACCACTGTTTGGGTGAAGAAATGTCTCCTCATCTCCATTCTAACGTGTCTACCCTGAATCCTCATACTGTGACCCCCTGGTTCTGGACACACCCACCAATGGGAACATCCTCCCTGCATCTATCCTGTCTAATCCTGTTAGAATTTTATGAATCTCTAAGAGATCCCCTTCATTCGTCTGAACTCTAGTGAAAACAATCCCACCTAGTCAATCTCTCTTCATGCGTAAGTCCCGCCATCCCCAGAATCAGCCTAGTAAATCTTTGCTGTACTCCCTCAAATGCCAAAGTGTCCTTCCTCAGAAAAGGAGACCAAAATTATCATACCATATGAAGTGCATTAGTAATAGAACAGAGCAAATAATACAATTTTACGGCTGCAGAGAAGGTACACAAAGAGCAAGACTGACACTAAAGTTAAAATTTGGGAGGTTTGTTCAGAAGTCTAATAACCCGGGGGATGATGCTGTGCTCAAGCTGTGCTCAAGTCTGTTGTTAGAGAAGTATAAGCTTTTGTATCTTCTGCCCAACAGAAGAAGTCAGAATAGATTATGACCAGAGTGGTTGTGGGGGGAGGGGGGAGGGGGGAGGGGGTGGTGAGGTGAGTGGTCTTTGATTATGTTAGGTTGCCTTCCCGAGGCAGCGAGAAGAATAGATGGAGTCCATGGATGGTTGGCTGGCTTATGTGATGGTCTGGGCTGTGTTCAAAAGTCTGGAGTTTCTTACAGTCCTAGGCAGACCAGTTGCCAGACCAAGTTGTGAAATATACAAATGGAATGTTTTTTGTTGTACATTCATAAAAAATGGTAAAAGTCTTTTCAGACATGTTGAATTTCCTTCGCTTCCTGAGTAAATAGAGGTGTTGTGCTTTATTGACTGCAGCATCAATGTGGTGGATAAGGACAGATGTTGGTGAACATCACTCCTAGGGACTTGACACCTCCAACCGTCACCACCTCAGCACCATTGATGTAGACAGGGGCATGCCCTCCACCTTGCTTCCTGAAGTCAGTTACCAGCTCTTTTGATTTGCTGACATTGAGACAGAGATTGAGGTTTTGTTCATCATGGCTAGTGACTTTAATCAGATCAAAATCAAGAGTGTGCTACCAAAATACTATCAATATGTCTCCTGTCCCACCAGGAGCCTGAACATCCTTGAACATTGGTACACAGCCATCAAAGATGCCCATTGCATCTTTGAATTTTGGAAAATCGGAACAATGCTGTGCTCCTCCTCCCAGCTTACAAGCAGAAATTGAAGGATGAGGACCCAGTACAGAAAGTAATACTGTGCAGATCTGAGGCATTGGAAGAGCTTCAATGGGACTGCTTGAAATTGGTGGACTGGTCCTTATTCAGGAACTCAGCAGCAAACCTAAATGAGTATGCCACTACCATTAAAGACTTCATTAGCAAGTTTGTAGAAGACTGCATGCCTAAAAAGTTAATCCAAATATTCCCCAACTGGTAATAATAGATGAACAGGGAGATCCATTGCCTACTGAAGTCCAGGTGTGAGGCATTCAAGTAAGATGACTCTGATCTTTATAGGAAATCCAGATACAACCTACAATAAGGCCATCAGTGATGCCAAGAGACAGTACTGGGCCAAACTCGAGAGCCAAACTGTCCACATGTGTACCTACAGTTTGTGGCAAAACTTACATGATATAATGGGCTACAAAGTGAAAGAGAACAGAATAAGACAAAAATACATCTCTCTCTGATGTGTTCAATGCATTTTACACTTGATTTGAACTGAATGTCAGTGAAACAGTATAATCTACCCCAACAAACTCAGTTGCACCAGTTTCCTCAGTCACCGCTGCAGATGTCAGATTGGCCTTTTTGAGAGTGAACCCATGGGAAGTAACTGGTCTAGATGGAGTTCCTGGCCATGCACTCAGATCCTGCATGGTACAGCCAGAGGGAATATTCACAGACATCTTTGATCTCGCCTTACTACAATCTAAATTCCCCACATGCTTCAAGAAAACCACTGTAGACTCAATGGCAAAGAAAACTGATGCCCTGTGCATCAACGACCCTGCCCAGTGACTCTGACATCCGTAATAATGAAATGCCTTGAGAAGTTAGTCATGGCTTACATCAACTCTAGTCTCTTGCAATTTGCCTACTGTCGCAATAGGTGCATGGCAGATGCCATTTCTCTGGCCCTACACTCATCCCTGGAACATCTGGATAACAAGATACCTACATCAGGCTGCTACTTATTGACTACAGCTCCACTTTGAACGGTATCATTCAAACCAAACTGATCTCCAAACTCTGAAGCCTAGGTCTCTGCTCTGTCCTTTGCACCTGGATCCTCAACATTCTCACCCACAGACTGCAATCAGTGAGAATAGGTGAGAACACATCCCCCACAATAATCCTTAAAAGCCACCCTGAAAGGCTGCATACTCAACCCCTTACTGGCTATACACTCATGACTGTGTGGCCAAATTCCATCCTAACTCAATCTACAAGTTCACCGATGACACCACCGTTGTAGGCCAGATCTCAAACAATGATGAGACAGAATACAGAAAAGAATACAGCGCTTGACAGCATGGTGTAACCATGTCAATGTTGAATTTTGATCTCCTCCAAAGCTCCAATCATTGCTTATCACTTATGCCATACTTCAGCCAATTTCATTCACTATACATGATATCAAGAAATGATTGGAAGCATGGATACTGCAAACACAATGGGCCCTGACAACATTCTTGAAATAATACTGAAGACCTGTACTCCTGAACTTGCTGCACTTCTAGCCAAGCTGTTCCAGGTATACTAAAGGCACCTAACTAACTAAGTACATCCTGTATGCAAAAAGGAAAGTCAGTTACTGCCCATCAGTCTCAATGATCAATACAACGATGGAAGGTGTCATCAACAATGCTATCAGTCAGCATTTGCTTCGCAATAACCTGCTCACTGACACTCAGTTTGGGTTTGATCGTGGCCACTCAGCCTTTGTCCAAATGTAGGCAAAACAACTGAACACAAGATGAAAAGTAAATATGACTTCCCTTTACACCAAATCAGTATCTGATCAAGTCTGGCATTGAGAGTCCTATCAAAAACAGAGTCAATGTTAATCAAGGAGATAATGTTGTGCTGGTTCGTGTCATACCAAGAACAAAGGAAGATGGAGACTGTTGGAGGTCATTCATCTCAGCTCCACAGCATGTCTGCAGGAGTTTTTCAGTGTTTTGCTTCACTAGCATCTTCAATTGCTTTATCAAGGCTCTTACCCACTTCATAAGGTCAGATGTGGGGATGTTCACTGACAACTGTACAATGTTCAGCACCGTTCATGATTGCACAGACACTAAAGCATGACAAGTCTAAATGCAACAAACCTGGACAATATCTAGGCTTGAGCTGATAGGTAGCAAATAACATTTGTAAGCGTGGTAGTAGTCTAGTGGTATTATCGCTACAATATTAATCCAGAAACTCAGGTAATGTTCTGGCAACTCAGGTTTGAATTCTGCCTTGGTAAAATTTAAATCCAATAAATATTTGGAATTAAAAATTTAATGATGACCATAAATCCATGTTGATTGTTTGAAAAACCCACCTGGTTTACTAGTGTCCTTTAGAAAAGAAAATCTACATCCTTACTGAGTCTGGCTTACACATTGGCTGCCAAACCTAAAGCTATGTGGTTGACTCTTGACTGACTTCTGGGCACAAGAAAGAATTTACCCTTTGCCCTTGACTTTAAATGACATTTTCATCATTGAATCCCGCATAATCAACATCCTGGGGTTACCACTGGCCAGGAACTACAGCCAAAACTTGTCGACCATTTACAAGGGACAAGTTAGGAGGAAGATAGAACACAGTCTACTTGCCTGAATGAGTGCAGCTCCAACAACACTCAGGAAGCTTGACACCATTCAGGAGAAGGAAGCCTGCTTGACTGACACCACATCTACAAACATTCAGTCCCTCCTCAACTAAGTCAAATTGGCAGAATAGTGTATCATCTGCAAGATTTTCTGCAGAAATTCCCCCAACAGTCATTAAATGCCACTATCCAAACACACCAGCACTACCATCCAGATGAGCAAGGACATAAGAATACCACCATCTGCAAGCTCCTCTCCAAGATACTCATGATTGTGATTTGAGTTCAGAAGTAGGGATGTCTTACTGCAGTTATACAAGGGCTTGGTAAGACCTCACCTACAGTATTGTGTGCAGTTTTGATCTCCCTGCCTAAGAAAGGATATACCTGTCATGTAGGGAGTGCAGCAAAGGTTCATCAGGATGATACCAAGGACAGCAGGACTGCCTAATGAAGAGAGATTGGTTTGACAGGACCTATATTCACTACAATTTAGAAAGATGAGAGGGAATTTGATTGAAATGTATAAAATTCTAACAGAGCTGAACAGACTTGATACAGGGTTTTTTTCCATGGCTGGGGAGCCTACAGCCAGGGGACACAGTCTCAGGTTTGGGGTTGAATATTTAGGACTGAGATGAGTAAAAATTTCTTCCCTCTAAAGGTAATTAACTTGTAGAATTTACCGTCACAGAAGGCTATGGAAGCCAACTCATTGAATATATTCAAGGAATATTCATTTTTTAGATGTTAAAGGCATCAAGGGGTATGGGAATCAACAAAACCAACTGTATACATGGAGATAATAGCTCAGACATACATAAAGCCTTAGTTCTCTATTATGTTATGTTTTAGTTGCAATACATGCATAAGTGACGAGTAGACCAAATGACTAAGTAAGTTTTGAAGAAGGGTTCTCATCATAAATTTATAATGTGAATTGTTGTGGTCTCAACATGGACCCCTGCAGAGCTTCACCAATCACCATCTGCCATCCTGAAAAATACCCCTTTATCCCTAATCTCTGCCTTCCGCCAGTCAGTCAATCGTCTATCCATGCCATTACCTTGCTTCTAATACCATGGGCCTCCTGTGCAGCACTTTGTGAAAGATCTTTTAGAAATCCAGATAGATCACTTCCACTGGCTCTCCTTTGTCTAACTTGCTTGTTAGCTCCTGAAAGAATTCTAACAGATTTTTCAAGCATGACTTCTTCTTGATGAAGCCATGCTGACTCAGCCCGATTTAACCATGCGCTTCCAAGTACTCTTCAATCTCATCCTTTATAATAGACTCTAAAATCCTATGAATGAATGAGATCAGTCAAACCAGCCTATTGTGATCTGTCTTTCTGCCTCCTTCCTTTCTTAAACGGGGCTGTTATATCAGTGATAATGGGAACTGCAGATGCTGGAGAATCCAAGATAACAAACTGTGGAGCTGGATGAACACAGCAGGCCAAGCAGCATCTCAGGAGCACAAAAGCTGACGTTTCGGGCCTAGACCCTTCATCAGAGAGGGGGATGGGGAGAGGGAACTGGAATAAATAGGGAGAGAGGGGGAGGCGGACCGAAGATGGAGAGAAAAGAAGATAGGTGGAGAGGAGAGTATAGGTGAGGAGGTAGGGAGGGGATAGGTCAGTCCAGGGAAGATGGACAGGTCAAGGAGGCGGGATGAGGTGGTAGTTAAGAAATGGAGGTGCGGCTTGAGGTGGGAGGAAGGGATGGGTGAGAAGAAGAACAGGTTAGGGAAGCGGAGACAGGCTGGGCTGGTATTGGGATGCTGTGGGGGGAGGGGACGAGCTGGGCTGGTTTTGTGATGCAGTGGGGGGAGGGGAGGAACTGGGCTGGTTTTGGGATGCAGTGGGGCTAGGGGAGATTTTGAAGCTTGAGAAGTCCACATTGATTCCATTGGGCTGCAGGGCTCCCAAGCGGAATATGAGTTGATGTTCCTGCAACCTTCGGGTGGCATCATTGTGGCACTGCAGGAGGCCCATGATGGACATGTTGTCTGAGGAATGGGAGGGGCAGTTGAAATGGTTCGCGATTGGGAGGTGCAGTTGTTTGTTGCAAATCGAGCGGAGGTGTTGTCCAGTCCTCTGGACTCTCCCTGAACCCAGTGATTCCTGAAAGATCACTACCAATGCCTCTACAATCTCCTCAGCTACCTCCTTTAGAATGTTGGTGTGTAGTCATAGAATCATATAGATATACAGCTTAGAAACAGTCCTTTCAGTCTAACCCGTCCATGCTGACCAAATATCCTATATAAATCTAGTCACATATGCCAGTGTTTGACCCGTATCCCTCTAAACCCTTCCTATTCATATACCCATCCAGATGCTTTATAATTGTTCTAATCATACCAGCCTCCACAACTTCCTCTGGCAGCTCATTCCATACAGGCACCACCCTCTGCATGAAAATGTTGCTCCTTAGGTTCCTTTTCTATCTTTCCCCTCTCAACATAAACCTATGCCCTATAATCTTGGACTCCCCCACCTGGGGAAAAGATCTTGCTTTTTTATCCCATCCATGGCTTCCATAATTTTATAAACCTCTATAAGGTCACCCCTCAGCCTCTGACACTCCAGGGAAAATAGCCCCAGCTTAGTCAGCCTCTCCCTGCAGCTCAAATCCTTCAGCCCTGGCAACATTTCCATAAATCTTTTCTGAACCCTTTCGAGTTTCACAACATCCTTCCAGTAGAAGGGAGACAGGAGTTACATGCAATACTCCAAAAGTGGGTGTACTATCTGGTGCAGGTGATTTATCCACTTTTAGACTGTTCAACTCAACTCTGCCCCCTAACTCTCTTAAAGTTCTGGTGTGCTGATGGTGTCTTCCATTGTGAAGACTGATGCAACACACTTATGTAGTTCTTCCACCAGTTCTTTGTTATCAATTACAACATCTCTAGCCTCATTTTTCAGTGTTTCAAAGTCCACTCTTGCCTCTCTCTTACTTTTCATATTTCTTTCAAAAAGACTTGCAATCTTCGTTTATATTGCTAGCAACCTACTCTCATTTTTCATTTTCTCAACTTTACCGTTTATTTTGTTATCCTCTGCTGGTTTTTAAAGGCTTCCTAATCTTTTGGTTTCCCACTAGTCTTCACTACATTGTATGTTTTTTTCAACATTTGCGCTGTCTCTGTTTCCCTTGTTAGCCATGGTTTCCTCATCCTCCCCTTAGTGCATTTCTTCTACTTTGGGATGAATTTCTGCTGTGCCTCCCGCATTACCCCCAGAAAACTGTACCCATTGTTGCATATTCCCTGCCAGGCTTCCCCTTCCAATCAATGGTCAGCTCTTCCCTCATGTCTTTGTAGCTACCTTGACTCAGTGTAATTTTGTTACATCTGATTCCAGCTCCTGCCTCTCAAACTGCAGGGTGAATTCTATATATGGTCACTGTCTCCTCAGGGTTCTTTCACCTTAGCTCCCTAATCAGCGCTGCCTCATTACGTAGTTCCAAATTTCGAATTACCTGTTTCCTGGGATCTATCACATGCTATGTGGATATTCCATAATTCCTTTTCTTGAGATCCGCTACCGGACTGGTTTTCCCAATCCACCAGCTTATTTAAATCCCACATGATAATGGAACAGTGCCTTTCTTATGGGCCATTTCTACCTCCTGACTTATTTCTTCCCCACATTCTTACTACAGATAGGAGGCTGTACGTAACTCACATGAGAGTTTTTATTCCTTTGCGGTTCTTCAATTCTACCCATCCAGATTCTACGCCTTCTGACTCCATTTCATTTCTTGCTATTAATTTAGTTTCATTTCTTATTAACAAGGCAACCCATGCCACCCCACCCCCACCACCCATCTATCCGGCCTTTTACAAGGACATGTATCCTTGGATATTTAGTTCCTAGCACTCATCCACTTGCAGCCATGTCTTTGTGATACTCACAATAGTTCATCTACCAATTTCAATCTTTTTCTCATCTTTCATTGAATTCAAAACTGCTCCCAATCTGCAGACTTGTTGTGTTTTTATAGCAATTTTATATGTATCCTCTTTGGATCTAACATCATCCTTAATTTCTTTTGTGAGCCATGGTTGAGCCACCATTTTTATTTTACTTTTGTGCCAAATGGGAATTGTAATTCAAGCATACATTAATTTTAATATTCACCATTGCCTAGCTATGGCCAATACTGCTTGTAAGGTTCCCCAATCCATCCTTAATAATTTGTATCTTATGCCTTCATTTATTTAATATGTACTTGAATGTAGGACAGATACTTTTGGATTCAACTTTTCTCTCTACATCTTCTATCATTATATGAAAATACTGTCATTTTATTGTCTCTCTGTCCCAAAAGAGAGTGAGGAATGGGAAATGTCCCATTTTCTAGAGATTTTCCTGACCACCTTTCTTAAATAATGGCACCACGTTAGCCAACCTCCAGCCTTCCAGCACCTTACCGATGAGCCCAGAAATTACTTCCCTAGCTTCCCACAAAGTTCTAGGTTACACCTGAACACGTCCCAGGGATTTATCCACCTTTATATGTTTTAAAACATCCAGCATCTCCTCCTCCTCTGTTATAGGGACACTTTTCAAGATATTGCTACTTATAACCCCAAGATCTCTAGCTTCCATATCCTTCTGCATAGTAAACACGGATGCAAAATACCTGTTTAGGAACTCACTCATCTTCTGTGGTTCCACACAAAGGTGGCCTTTCTGATCTTTATGGGGCCCTATTCTCTCCCTAGTTACTCTCTTGTCCTTAATTTATTTGTAGAATCCCTTTGAATTCTCCTTACCCTGTTTGCCAAGGCTATCTCATGTCCTCTTTTTGCCCTTGTATTGGGAGGTCATACTGTGGCTGTATTAGTTAGGCCATTTTTGATACACTGCATTCAATTCTGATCTTTCTGCTATAGGAAGGATGTTGTGTATCTTGGAAGGGTTCAGAAGAGGTTTACAAGGATGTTGCTGGGAATGGAGGGTTTGAGCTATACGAAGAGGCTGAGAGCGTTATTTTCCCTGGAGAGTCGGAGAATGAGGGATGACTTTATAGAAGTTTATAAGATCATGAATTGTATGGACAGGGTGAACAGCTAAGATCTTTTCCCCAGGAGAGTGGAGTCCAAAACTAGAGGGCAGAAGTTTAAAGTGAGAGGAGAGAGATATAAAAAGGGACCTGAGGAGCAGCTTTTACATGTAGAGTGTGGTGTATGTATGGAATGAACTGTCAGAGGAAGTGGTGAAGGCTGGTACAGTTGCAACATTTAAAAGGCATCTGGATGGGTACATAAATAGAAAGACTTTGGCTGGATACAGGCCAATTGCTGGCAAATGGGACTTGATTAATTTAAGATGTTTGGTCAGCATGGACGAGTTAGACCAAAAACATTCCATGGTCTACATCTCTATGACTCTCTGACTGTCACTGGACATCAAGGCAGCTATCCCGAGTATAACATTTTTATATCGGCACGTTTGCCATAACTTTGCCATTCTTCCTAAATTAAGGCTCTGAAGCCTGAGCACTGTGGTTGGAATTCTACATCACTAACAATGGGCTGGCAGGCCAGGGATGTAAGTTTGGCTGGAACTATGCTCGCTGCCTGCCCATGTTGACTGATATTGGCTGCATTTGCTGGCAATGCAACTGCAGGGGTGGACTCACCACCAATGCACTTGCAGTGCATGTGATCTGTCTACTAGCAACATGCAACAAGCTGCCTGCATCAAAATTTCCCTTGCGTTTCAATGCAGGTTTACCAGAGGGCCTCCCTTCCCAAAACAGACTCACTGCATTGGGTGACTAACAATCGAAAGAACTGCGAATGCTGTAAATCAGGAACAAAAACAAAGTGGCTGGAAAAAACTCAGCAGACCTGGCAGCATCTGTGAAGGAAAAAACAGAGTTAACGTTCCAGGTCCAGTGACCCTTCTTCAGAATGTGTGCAGGTTTCCTTCGGGTGCTCCTGTTTCCTCCCACAGTCCACAGAGATGCAGGTTAGCTGGATTGGCCACAGTAATTTTTCCTGTATTGTGCGGGCTAAGTGGGTTGCCTATGGTGAATGTGGATTACAGGGATGGGATGGGATGCTTTTCAGTGCATGAGTACAGACCCGTTGAGCTGATTGGCCCCTATCTACACTGTAGGGTTTCTAGAGTCTGTAGGTGTGAGGCTGGAAAAGCACAGTAGGTCAGACAGCATCAGAGGAGCAGGAAAGTCACTGTCCTGATGAAGCATTTCGGCCTGAAACTTTGACTCTCCTGCTCCTCTGACACTGTTTGACCTGCTGTGTTTTTCCAGCCTCACAGCTATCTTCTCTGGCTTCCAGCATCTACAGTCCTTATCATCTCTCTGTAGAGATGTTATTTATGTTTCTTGGCATGTTTAAGGACTTCAATTGATAATGGGTCTGCATGTCTATCCATGGACCCTCCTATCCTTGATTTAATTCTGGCAGTGGAAGCTTGGTATAGCACCATCCTTCCAAACGTCCCCTCACCTCAAAACATACCTTGAGAAAGACCATAAAATGCCAGCAATGAATGTCAGCAGTAATATCATTTTCCGTTTGTTCTGTACACACTCAGTAATTTGTAAAACTTCTATACGTTTAAGGCATTGGTTTGGCCACATTTAGAGTACTGCGTACAGTTCTGGTCGCCACATTACCAAAAGGTTGTGGATGCTTTGGAGAGGGTGCAGAGGAGGTTCACTGGGATGTTGGCTGGTATGGACGGCGCTAGCTGTGAAGGGAGGTTGAGGAGATTAGGATTATTTTAATTAGAAAGATGGAGATTGAGGAGGGGACCTGATTGAAGTCTGCAAAATCATGAGGGGTATAGACAGGGTGGATAGCAAGAAGCTTTTTCCCAGAGTGGGGGACTCAATTACTAGGGGTCATGAGTTCAAAGTGAGAGGAGGAAAATTTATGGGAGATATGCATGGAAAGTTCTTTACGCAGAGGGTGGTGGGCGCCTGGAAAGCGTTGCGAGCGGAGGTGGTAAATGCAGACATGATAGTGTCTTTTAAGATGTACCTGGACAGGTACATGGATGGGCAGCGAGCAAAGGGACCCTTAGAAAATAGATGACAGGTTTAGACAGAGGATCGCGATCGGCGCAGGCTTGGAGGGCCGAAGGGCCTGTTCCTGTGCTGTCATTTTCTTTCTTCTTTGCTCTTTGTTTAAAATACTGGACACAGATTAACATGGTAAACAACATATGCTAGGACAGAAATAGATACTGGATTGGATTTTGCAGTACTATTACATAGAATTTTCTTTTATTGTCCATGAGCAATGGCAAGTCCAGCATTTATTACCCCTTACTAATAGCATTGAAGGGGTCGTGGTTAGCCACCTTCTTGAATTGCTGCAATCACTGCACTCCATGTGGTGCTTGGTTGAGAGCTTCAGGATTTTGACTTACCACTGTTGAAGGAATGGTGGTATATTTTCAACTGTTATGTGATCTGGAGAGGAATTTGCAGGTTGTGATATTCCTTTGTGCCTGACACCCTTTTACTTTTAAATGGCAGAGACTGGAAGTTTGGAAAATGCAGTCGAAGGAGCCTTGGTGAATTGCTGCAGTATATCTTGTGTTGGTGGTGGAGGGAGTGAAGCTGGTTGGATTGCCAGTCAAGCTCACTGACTTTCTCAAAGCCAGATTGATTTCATATTAAGAGGGCTGATAGGTATGACGACTTACCTGTACTGGTTTAAATCTTTTCCCACCGCATCAGGCATAATCAGCTTTTTCATTAATGTCCGAATGATGCGTACAAAGAGAACAAAGTTAATCTGTGAAACAGAATAAAAGGAAATGTGTACATTTTAGAAGTTGGCAGGACAAGTTGATAAAGCTTTTGCAAAAACTTCTGCAATTCTAGCTTTGTAAATAGGTACCCACAGCACATAATATAAAAGTGTAACATCCATTTTCCAGGTACTACAAGTCATCTAAGAGAGCCAAAACTCCCAATGGGTGTAAATACTTTTGCAAACACAAGTAACACTGGATGTCATTTTGAGGAGGACATTTGTGTTCACCAAAAAGGATGCAGGGTAAAGGTCATCATGTTAATCGCTGTAAAATACTGACTTAACATCAGCGCTGCCACTTTGGATCCTAATGCTCTCAGTATTACCATCACTTTATTGCTCATGAACAAAAACAGAAGTTGCTGAGGGTCACTGGACCCGAAACATTAACTCTGTTTTTTTCTTCACAGATGCTGCCAGATCTGCTGAGCTTTGCCAGCAGCTTTGTTTTCATTCCTGATTTACAGCATCCTTAGTTCTTTTGGTTTTCCTGAATTGCACAAAACTGAATACATAGGAACATAGGAACTGCTGTAAGTTATTCAGCCTTTCAAACCTGTTCCACTATTCAGTGAGATCATGGTTGATCTGTGGCCTAATTCCACATTCCTGCTTCTGACCCATATCGCTGAATATCTTTACTTAACATTCGATAGAAGGAGAACACATACCGGTGAGAGTTATTTGCTGACTGATTTCAGATGAATGTTTCTGTGATGTTATTTGTCTTTGGTGCTTCTGATATTTTTTTCAAATTGCTAACATCTACAGGGAGTTGCTGTAACTGCTAAAATAGATGAGTAAAAGGCTTCTGCTCAATACATTCATTACTGGGAGGGATAATAGGAACTGCAGATGCTGGAAAATCCGAGGTAACAAGGTGTAGCGTTGGATGAACACGGCAGACCAAGCAGCATCTTAGGGGCAGAAAAGCTGACGTTTTGGGCTTAGACCCTTCATCAGAAAAATCTCATTGCTGGAAGGTTTTCCTTCTGGATTGCAGCAGGACTCAGAGAATGAACAGAGGGTCAAACAGAGCAAGAAGTGAAAGGAACAGGAGGGGGAAGAAGGGCTCTTAATAAGAGGTCGTCAGCCTAGTGTATTCAGTAAGAATGTCTCTTAACTGAAGCTGCATAAGAAACTGTGCTTTATTCAAAAATGTCTTAAATCTACTAGCTGTTACAACCTCAACTGCAACCTAAGAGCAAAACATTGACTATTTTGCCAGTGTAGCTTTTCTGTGTCTGGCTTCTTCTGGTTGGAAGAGGGAATACTTGTAAAATCTCGTGGTTTGCTGTCCGTAAAGGAGGTCACCGATACTCTGTATATATGCTTCATTTCAATCCTCCTTTCCAGAGAGTAACTGATGGAGAAATCACATGGGTTTTAACAGGAATGCAGTCTTTCCCATGGTTTAGGGTGTTTCTACTTGTTGCACACACATCACCCATTGGGCACTGCAAACTCTGAGATGTACCACAAGATAAAAAGGATTGCATTCCCTCAGTGACCTGTTGGATGGTGTGGGTAAATATAAGGTTATCCACTTTGGTAACAAAATTGGGAAGGCAGATTATTATTTGAATGTCTGTAAATTGAGAGAAAGGAATATTCAAAGAGGCTTGGGTGTCCTTGTGCACCAGTCACTGAAAGTAAGTGTGGATACAGCAAGCAGTAAAGAAGGCAAACTGATATTGGCCTTTATAGGAAGAGGATTTGAGTACATTCGCTGCAAATATAGAGGGCATTGGTGAGGCCTCATCTGGAACATTGTGAGCAGTTTTGGTCTCCTTATCTGAGGAAGGATGTTCCTTTTATAGACATAGTGCAGCAAAGGTTTACCTAATTGATTCCTGGGATGGCAGGACTGATACATAATGAGCAATTAGGTCAGTTAGGATTGTACTCACTGGAGTTTAGAAAAATGAAGGTGGATCTCATCCATAAAATTCTAACAGGACAAGACAGGTCAGATGCATCTTCCCTATGGTGGGGCAGTTGTGAATAAGGTGTCCTAGTTTGAGGACAACAAGTAAACTTTTAAGTACTGAGATGAGGAGAAATTTCTTCATCCAGAGAGTGATGAGCCTGTGGAATTGACTACGACAGAAAATGGTTGAGGTCAAAACTTAATGTGTTTTTATGAAGGAGATAGATAAAGCTCTTGTGGCTAAAGGGATCAGGGGATTTGGAGGGAGGCGGGACTAGAGTATTAAGCTTGATGATCTGCCATGATCGATATAGAAGGTGGAGCAGCCTTGAGGGGTCAATTGGCCTACTCCCGCTCCTATTGTTCATGTGCCTATGTTTCTGTGCGATCATATACAGCAAATTATACAGGTCACTATAAACATATAAAGTCACCATACTCCTGGCTGATCATAGGGCAGCTCTCTCATTAGAGAGAAGCAACTGGTGATGGTTTATCCTGAGGGACACCAGAGTTCAGGCAAGGGACAGATTAAGATGGTGGGACGTTCATGATAAAGTCAACCAGTACACTGTATTCTGACAGTAGTTACGATGCCAAATGGCCACATTCTGTCCTGTGAACTGTGAAGAAACTATTGAGCAAACAACACTTTCAATCCATTGACACATTATTGTCAAAACAGTAAAGGTCTTAAAATGTGAAACATTGTAACGTGATCCTTTTAATTGAGGCAGCCACTAGAAATTCAGATTGCTTTTTAAATTCTAGTTTATGTTATAATCATTGAAAAATTTCTGATTGTTACAAGAAATGTGAATATTGGATCAATCGTTAATAAGTTTGCAGATGACACCAAAATTGGTGGCGTAGTAGACATGAAGAAGGTTATCTCAGAATACAACGGGACATTGATTAGATAGGCCAACGGGCTGAGGAGTTGCAAATGGAGTTTCATTTAGATGTATGTGAGGTATTGCATTTTGGTTAGGCAAATCAGGGCAGGACTTATACACCTAATGGTCGGATCATGGGGAGTGTTGCTGAACAAATAGACCTTGGGGTGCAGATTCATTGTTCCTTGATGGTGAGGTCACAGGTGGACAAGGTAGTGAAGAAAGCAAAAACAAGAAATGATAGATATCACAACGGGTCAGGAGGTATCCATGAAGAGACAGCAAGCTAGCATTTTAGGTCGAGATGGCTCTTTATCAGCTCTGATGAACAGCTATCTAGATTCAAAACTTTACCTTGCTCTCCCACAGATGCTGTGTGACCCACTGTGATTATCATGAGATTTTTTTTCAGTAAAGATTCCAGCATCTGCAGTAATTTGCTCCTATATAGTGAAGAAAGCGTTTGGTACACGACTTTATTGGTCAGTGTATTGAGTATAGGAGTTGGGATGCCATCATGCAGCTGTACAGGACATTGGTTAGGCCACTTTTGGAATTCCAATTCCAGTCTTCCTGAGATAGGAAGCATGTTGTTAAACTTGAAAGGGTGCAGAAAAGATTTACAAGGATGTTACTGGGGCTGGAGGGCTCGAGCTATAGGGAAAGGCTGTATAAGCTCGGACGTCAGAGGCTGAGGGGTGACCTTATAGAAGTTTATAAAACCATGAGGGGCATGGATGGGGTAAATAGTCAAGGTCTTTTTTCCCCAGGGCAGGGGAGTCCAAACTATAGGGCATAGGTTTAAGGTAAGATCTAAGGTGCAACTTTTTCATTGAAAGGGTAGTGTGTGTTTGGAATGAACTGACAGAGGAAGTGGTAGAGGGTGGTACAATTACAACATTTGAAGGCATTTGGATGGATACATGAAAAGAAAGTGTTTAGATGGATATGTGCCAAATGCTGACAAAAGGGACTTGATTAATTTAGGATATCTGGTTATCATGGACGAGTCAGATCAAAGGATCTGTTTCTACGTTGTATAACTCCATAACTGTATGACATTTACCATCATATTATACACAATGATGAGACAACAATAATGGACAAAACTGCGGCCTATACAGCCAATTCATACAGTAAATGATAGGAATGGAATTAGGGGTATCCAAGCACTGTGAGTAGTCAGTTTAAGTTACACGTTACACGCCCTTCCTAATTTTCATTTAATTGATATCAAATGAAAGGTGTATCAGACAAAATATTTAACAAATGACTGTTTTGTCTAGCTCATATTGCAATATTACCAAAAGCTACCGCATTTGAAAAAATAAATGCGTGCACGATACATTATTCTGAATGTACTAAAATATTTGACGTACTTATGGAATACGATCCAAATTGGTTAAAATGTAGCACTTGTACTATAATTTACCAAAGTTTAGAATCATCTTCAATTAAAAAGTACTTACCAAAATTGATACAACTGGAGGTCCTTTAATGATCCACCATATACGTACATCCGAGTTAACATTCCAGCAGCTATGGATTATAGAAATTATAAAGTTGTTTGTCTGATTTTAAATGATTGAATAACTATGAATTTGAAAAACTATTTGATTAATTATACTGATACTGTATTTACATATCTGTAATTAATACATTTTAATTTGTTACCGCTTAGCATCAGCAAATAGTAGATATAAAGTTGACACTAAATCTGAAATGAGAATTAAATATTCTGAAGATACTAAGATACAATTGTCAAAGTAAAAGGATGGTGACCGCTACTGTTTTTCATAAATATTATGGTAGACAATTTTACTATCACTTAAAGGAGTTTCAGCAGACAATTGCAAACCATTTAAAGAAAACGATGACTTTAATGTACTGTACACTTGTAGCCAAAAATACATTTGCTATACACTTTCGGAGGTTTTAGTTCTGTTAATCTATAATTTGTTTTGCTGTTTATATCTGGTGCTTAAAGTAATACTATCTTCCCCTTTAAATCACTAAGAAGGTTTGATCCAAAAGTTTCTTTCAGGCAAAAAATGTTTTTGATTCTAGGTTTTATTTATCATGAAAACATGGCTTACCCGACATTCTCAAATATCTGTCTTGTAATTGACCATGGTATGATAAAAACTGTTGGTGCACCTAAAATGTGAAAAATGTAAAATAGATCAACAAAATAAAAGGATGATAGTTGTTATCAAAATAAGAGGTTTCAAATTATACAAAAATATATGCAATTTAATTTCTCAAAGTGAAAAACTTACCCCATCCTAGAATGACGTACCATCTGAAATATTTTTGCTCTGTAAAGACAGATACCACCAGAAGTGTGTGCAAGTACAATGCTTCTACCAGCAACCAACTGAAATTAGCCAGGACACAGTATTGGAAGAAAACAATAGCGATTTTACATTCAACCTAGGAGCAAAGTAAACAAGAAAACACAATAAATCACAGGACAAGCCTTTACTTCTCTTGTTACAGATACAGGTTAACTTATTATAATAAAACAAAGAACTGTGGATGCTGGAAATCTGAAACAAAAATCAGAAAATGCCAGAAAAAGTTAGCAGGTCTTGCAGCACCTAAGGAGAGAAAGAAAACAGAGTCCTGAAGAAGAATCACTGCGAGCGAAAGGTTTGCTCTACTTGCTCTTCACAGTTGCTGCCAGATCTGCAGAGTTTCTCCTGTAATTTCTATTTTCTGTTTCAGGTCATTTATTACATTGATATACCATTAGCTTTATTTTTATATCACTATGTTTATAATAATGAATTAGTGCTATTAATTTAGGTTGTACATGTATATCCAAATAGCAATAATGTTAGCAAGGCTGCCTCCTGCAGCTTCCGCCAGCCCAGATTCTGACACCTTGGTGGGAACATTAAAGTTAGAAAATTTGGGAGCATAAGCTGATCAGCAGCTCAATGTAACAGCCACACAGCTACTGAGGAAAGAATGCTCTAGGCAGTTAGTACTCAGAGGACTGATGAAGATCAGTATCATGCAGCAGAGAAACCAATGGAATTGGCAATGAGGAACTTCAGCCATTTGCACCAGCAGGCAGTTCAATGGAGGTCATTAGCATTCATTGCCCAGAGGCTGCATGAGGGGAGTAGTGCTATAGAAACCCATCTCCTTCACCTTGCAAGGACACAGGGTAATTCCAGCAAGCGCCCAGCTGGAGGAGGAACCACATAGAGGCCCCTCAGAAGGCTCCTCTCAGCACACTCAAGAAATGGCTGGAACATCCACCTCTATCCTGCCTGCCCCTCTCTGTCCCTTGGAAGTTCAAGCTGAGGATGATCCACTTGCCTCTGATGTGAAAACCCTCAGCATGTCAGGGCAATGCAGATACAAATGCCCCTGGGGTGGCCCAATCTACCCTCCATGGCCAATGAGCTCCTGTGCTGGACAGGCTCTCTCCAGCCTAGCTGCAGAGCCTGAGTCAACATTAAGAAAGAAAAATCTTTTGATGGCATGGTGATAATGTAGATAACATTTCTCATTTGCATAAATGTTATTACTTTTCCACTATGCTGTTTGAGTCTCTGCATAGCCCCAATTATAACAGTGAGAGCATAATGCTTAATGTCAATTCCGTACAGGATGTACTGTGGATCAATGCTTCTGTTGATAGTTGCACGTAGCATATGGACACAAGGTAAACAAAGAGTATACAGTGCAACTCTTTCTGTTGATACCTCTACCCCTCATGGTCAAACATCCCTATTCTTACCCGGGCCTCTGTGTCAAAAAGTAATGGTGTGAATGAAATGTGCAGCAAAGTCTGGAGCAAGGATGTGTACAGCACAGATGGAGCTAATGCAATAGCATTGCCAGGAATTAGAAGGTTTGCAGGTTTGTGTCCTGCACAGTGTATGCGTCGGTGTCAAATGTTATTGACCTCATATCAGTGGGTCTACAAACTCTCTCTTACAGGTTGAGACACTTATTCCCTACCCTGGTGTAGTGACAACTATTTTGTTTCCTATTGGGTACTTTTCAAACGTGACAGTGAATGCACTTCAATCAGTAGTGCCCATCGTCTGCCTCTACCTGTCAGTAAAGCCCCAAACATACAGATCACTTCCTGATAGCCACTTTGCCATAAACTCTATAGGCTTAAAACCTCCCCAGATCGCTACTCAATCTGACTGCATGAGTCTGCACTGTATCTTGTTTCCTTTTCTCCAAGCGCCTGGCATTTGAGGTGACCATGCCAGGTGTGGTCATACACTGACCCCTTTGAAGCTAGGGCGATCCTGGCCATAAACAAACACCCTTCCTGCATAAGTCAGTCTCATGCATGCTTAACCATATTGCCCCTTATAAGTACATTACCACTCACCCTTCACAACTGTAATCTCCAACAATTCCCATAAATGGATTCCGAATTCCCTTGTCATGGCAATGGCTCCCTTTGATGCACCTAACCTTGTTTCTCTTTCCCAGGCAAGATTTGCCCAAACCCATGACTGATGGCTGTACATCTCCTTGACCACGTTATATCAACCCCACAGATTTACTGCTATTAAGCCATAAGACTCACTGTGACCCATTCCCCAGGCTGTAGAGGCACAATCTCAAAGGCAAGATTACCCTGACCGAACCTGTGAGGGGGGCCAATCCCCTGGACTGGTATGGGAGGATGCCCTTGACTTACTTTTCCACGACCCCCTGACTGACATGTGCCTCCATGGAATTCAGTGAGGGCTTCTTCCCTAACAGTTTGAGACATAGCTGCTTTCTTGCTGCCGATGGTGTGTATTTGCTATGGCAGTTGCCGGCATATGGTGCAGCTGTGAGATTGATATAGTACACTGCCATACAGCAAAATGTGATCCTCCTTGAGTGAGAACTGCTGACCAGCAAGATAAGCTGCTTGGGTTTGTGACTGCATTAATTGGTAAGGCAAGGCAAGGACGTTGACAGCATGCAGGTACATGCTGCCCAGTGAGTGAGCACTGAGGGAGTAACTGAGATACAGCCTGATCCAATCCTTGAGCTGGGTGCCTGTTCCTGCATGCAAACTGCCCTCGCAGCAGCCTTTCAATGCTAATTACTGGTCCACTGTGCAATGCAGAATTGTGTTTCCTAAATACCTGCAAATGGTTCAGAGATGCTATGATATAATGTGGGATTGGGAAATCGTGGACACCAATCTGTGGATGAGGGGTGTGCATCGGCAATGCCCTGAGATGCTGTTTTGGGCTGAGTTCTGTGCTGTGCTGCTCCTTGTAGCCAGCAGTGAACTGAAGTTAGCAAATGCATACTGTGACTTCCACACAGCCCATGTCACTCTGTCCCTACAAGATTCCATCCAATTTGTTTTATCCTTCCTGTAGCCCCTTCCACTCTCGCTTTTGAAAAGTAGGAGTGTTCCTCTGAATGAGTGTTCAAGGATATTTTCTTCTGACTACCAGTATTACCACTGCCCATCACTTCACTAAAATTAACAAAGTTTTCTTCAGTTTGTTTCAAGGACTTTCCTTCATTCTGAAAAGCTCCACTATCTGGTTAGTTAAGGGCATTGGTTTGTTTAGTTGGTCAGAGGGCTGATTTGCATGCAGGAGGATGACACTGGCGTGGGTTCAAATCCTGCACAGGCTGAATTTATCATGAAGCACTCTCCTTTTCAACCCTCAGGTTAAGCCACCACCAGTCATCTGTCTCCAATGACAGAGCAGCCCGACGGTCTAGTACAATTATGGTGACTTTTACTTAATTGATGACTAATCATAGTGATGGTACATTCAGTTCCAAGTACCTTATACTTGGTTTTTGCCTCTTTACCATGCCATTTCTGCTCATTTCTTAACCATAATTTAACCAATAAAAAATTTTAAAATGACCACTTGAAATAATGATCAATTTTGCCAGCCATGATTAAATGGCGGAGTGGAGTCGATGGGCCGAATGGCCTCACTTCCACCCGATGTCTTAAATAATTACCGGGTAAATAGTGCAGTGATGATTATCCTCACTGGAAAACAGGACACTGTCTTTTATGAAGATTGAAATTGCACGAAGAATGTATGACACAAACAAATGCATATGAACATAATTCCTGGTACAGTGAAGCTTCCTGTAAAAAATACAACATATTTCTGTTATATTAGAAACCATTTTAAACAATTTAAACTTATCTATGCTTCTATTTCTTTTAAAATAACACGATATCTCACATGGCATTGTGAATGCCAATATTGGGGACTAAATAGAATAGTCATTTATTTTCACTTGTATT